>NW_025765659.1:0-127484 GCF_003918875.1 Haliotis rubra
CCATTTGGATTTGATTATTCAGTGTCAGTGTATAATCGAAATCACAATTTTTATTATTTGATTACTTTCATTTGTATTAAAGGCACTCTGTGTTGTGTCTAAAACATTGAAGTTAATAATGGTCGTTCACGTGTACTCTTGTTTCAGTCTGTAAAACTAATTGCAACAGATTGTCTGTAAAAAGTAACCTATAATATCCATGTTATAACTGGCCTTCGGCAACTAATGCTGGCTGGGCTCTGATGTTCTTCTAATGCCGTGGATCACAGCCTGAAAGTAATAAAGTTCAGTTCAGTTCAGTAAAAGCCATCCGACGGGATTGGTTAGTCTTGCGCGGTGACTTGTTTGATGTTTGCCATCGTATCCCTACTGAGCGAGTGCGGGTTTAGTTTTACGCCGCTTTTAGCAATATTCCAGCAACATCACGGCGGGGGACACCAGAAATGGGATTCACACATTGTACCCATGTGGGGAATCGAACCCGGGCCTTCGGCGTGACGAGCCAACGCTTTAACCACTAGGCTACCCTACTGCCCCTGTATCCCCACTGAATAGATGACATTGTCAAACACTGGATTGTTTGATCCAGACACGATATCATACAGACCGTGGTACTTTCGATGTAACATTTGCGGCCTAACACTTCAAATCTAGAATAAAGTCTTGATCTACTATCTTGTCGTTTAGTAGTTTTTTGTGGGGCTTGGTACAATATGCAACCACAGAAGGTCTTTTCTCGAAAAATAATGTTTAAATATCAAATAGCATTTCGGTTATTTCTCTCCTATGTTTCAGTCTGGAAAGGTCATATTTGTCGACGAATGCCGTAATAGGACTCCAGCCTCGCACCCATCCAGCAGAGCGAAGTCACGTGGGTCGCAGTTACGTCATTCCCATCATGCCTCAGGGGAATCTGCCAATGATAATGGGAACGTACCAAACAGCAGACCCGATTCCCAAAGTGTGGAGTTACCTCCCGTGAAACGACCAGGATATCACACGCCACGACACACTCCTAGATACACCCCTAGATACACCCCTCATGGCAGGCGGCAGCTGGGACCAGACAAGGCGGCAGCACTGAGATATGGCCTGCAACAAGACAGAGGGTACCTCATGCATCTTCTTAGGGGCCCATGTGAGTATATTCAAGTCATACCATTCAAAGTCCTCCGTACCTCCCTAGACCCTCCCCGGGGAAGATAATATGACCTACTCAACGTACACAGAATGTAGCTTATTCACATAATTAACTCGTTAATCTAACACGTGGTCATAAGTATTGTTGCGACCCGTTTCACCGACTACCCGACAGCAATGTGACGACGAAAACACATTCAGAGTTGTCTCCCTTTCATTACACTCGGGGTAGGCTCGGTTCGGTTTCTAGATTATAATTGTTATATATTCATTATGATACTAGCAGAAAAACGAAGAGCTACGAGGAGTTTTAGATTATGTACCGAGTGAGTATATGTTGTAGGCGAAGAGGCTCGTCTGTTCTAATTTCAATGTAAGTGTGGAGCAGAAACTTCTCTCACGGAATAAGACGGACAGAGCTGTGTGAACACGGTGGTTACCATCTATTTTCATAACCAGTGCTTCAGCACTGTCCCTTTAATACCACAATAACTAGACGACACACATAGAGTGTCAGGGTGCAAGACCCATTGACCCGTATGCAGTCACGTCCACTCTAAGTCAGGTCTGATCACTTACAATATTGATTAAGTTACAAACAATAGAATGTGAATTACCCAGATTTTGTATATCTACACCAATCAAATGTCTCCTAAATGAACCTCCTACGGTTATTGTAACTAACAAATTTGCTATGTTGTATCTGCGTTTGTTCTTATATTATTTAATAAAGTAATCATAGACTTTATGTTAGGCCAATACCTGTTTTTATGGACCCGGAAAAATGCAATATCGATCTCGGGATCCATAAAAATCAGCCATTGAACTATTGTTAAGTTTATAACGATATAATGTGTGCTTTCAAATGTACAGGTGATATTGTGTATTCGATCCCGGAAAGTGTAGCGGCGTTTGTGACAAATGAAATTTCCGGGGACTCATGGAACCCTGCAAATACATACTGTTCTTCTAAATACATTCTTTTTGTGACATAAACACGAAGAGGAGGAATGTTGGGATTGGGAAGATCGATTTCAACTGATCGAGTCACGAGATAATTATATAATCAAATACAGTGCTTACATTATTACGACATAACATTGATTATTTTATGATAACATGCATTACTGCATTGTTGAACCGTAAAGATAAGGATTTGCATTGGTTTCAACAACCCATTCTTGTCGTAAGAGTCGACTAGCAGGATCGGATGATCAGACTCACTGACTTGATGCATGTTATGGTATCCCAGTTGAGTAGATCGATGCTCATGATGTCAATCACAGAATAAACAGTTCCAGATTCCAATATTTTCAGACTAATATTTATAGCTGGACTATTGCTGAGTGCGGCGTTAAACTGATCTTCAGCAAATGTGATCTTCAGCAAATCATACTTGTCGTATGAGTTCAGGCTCGCTGATTTGGTTGACAAATATCATCTTTTCCCTGTTGATGATCGATGCTCACGATGTCAATCACTGGCCTGTTTGGTTCCGACCGCTGTCATATATCTGAATATTGGTGAGTGCGACGTTAATCAAATAAACAAACATTATTACAACAAACGTCACGTTCATGTAAAAATGGAGGCGTTGGTGACCAAGCAGCCTAAAACACCCCCGATTCACTCACTCATACACCACACCGCCACTCACTTTGACGGGTAATAACGTGTTATCACTTCTTCAGGGCCGACCAGAGAAGCCTGGAATGACCAACCAATGGACGGGACCGACAGACCGTGGACAATTCAGGTAGTTCAAACTTCAGTTACCATAAAAAACAACAAAAAAACCCAAAAAAACCCAAACAAACATTTACAAGCCCAGGGACCTGCAAATCCGAACAGTGCGGTTCCTGATGAAATAATCCGGATTTGGAAATACCCGGAATAACTGATCATGTATAAGGAATAATGTTCTGAAACATATCGAATTGAATGAGTGAGTGAGTGAGTATTGACAATACCAAAAACACTGGTTTCGTGCTTGCCCAAGGGAAGCAACTCTGCATGTGGCTGCGACGCCGTGGACGAGGGGTCCTTAAGATATTGGAGAGGTTTATTTGGATTAACGCAGTTTCGAATTGTATGTTTAGTATCACCATGGCGTGTCAGATAATGTGCGAGGGAAGCCACAAGTTATGCAGGTTAGAATTGATTAGAATTGGTCTTCAGCAATCCATGCTTGTCGTAAGAGGCGATTAACTACATCGGGCTGGTTAGGCTACCTGACTTGGTTAACACGTGTCATATCCCGATTGTGTAGATCGATGCTCATGATGTTAATCACTGGATTGTCTAGTCCAGACTCGATTATTTACAGAACGCCGCCATATAGCTGGAATCCTCCTTAGGGCGGAGTTAAACAACAAACACAAATATATCTTCGAGCATGACTCTGGTGCTGAAAGCCTAGAAACACAATCAGAAAAACCCCACCTACACCCCATCCTCGATAACCTCGAGTGATCGTAACGTATACCCTGGAGATTATCGAGGATGACCTACACCCCCTACTCACTCAATGATTGGAAAGCAAATACATGTGATGCATTATTGATGGTATTACAGCGCGGTGCGCACGGCAACAACACCCGTGATACCAGCGACATTGACTACACCACGACATCTGGCGACATGGGCTACCTCGACATTGATGATGCGAGGCTCAGACGTTTGCTGGAAGAGCTGTATGGAGACAAGAAGTACATGGATGCTCTTCTTGCTGCCGGAGGTAGTCACTGATGACTTCATTCCCGAGAATATTGATGAACGTATTTATGTATACTGGACAAAATAAGTTACGGATATTGGTATTTTTATGATTGATATTTTATCAGTGTGTCAATGAAAAATAGATCATTATTCATAATTTCAAAATTAACATATATCCCAAACTATTTTTGTCCAGTATATCTAGTTATTTAGCCCATGACAAGGACTGTTTCTGTATGGCATGATTATTATTCAAAATATATGAGAGATTCGGGGTTGTCGGATGCTCATGATTTTGATCACTGGATTGTCTGGTCAAAATTGGAATATTATAGACCGACGCCACATAGCTGGAATATAGCTGAGTGTGGCGTTAACCAATAAACAAGTAAACAAGTAAACAAGGGTTTCGGGTTATTATATCCCCTGATATGTCATATGTAAAGACATGTAATAATGTATTCATACATGACATTCCATTGGTTATATATAAGTACTTTGCTCTCCTCGTCAGGCACCCATGCGTTTTGGTTTCAATCCATCCTACAAAATATTCGACACTAACTCTGGGTCTACATTTTCTGGTTCGTGTGTAATTATGATTATTATTACAGAGACGTCTTCCAAAGAAGAAGTTAAGGCCCTTGCGGAACATGGACGGAACTACTTGCTGCAGATGGCGCTGTACTGGGAGGAGAAAGGTCCTCTTCCTCCGCGTCCTTCTGTCACGGCCCTCGGCTTCAGGATGGAGAGAGCTAAGACAGCTTCCCCGCAAGAGAACAAAACACCGACTCTTCAGAGAAATAAAACGATGGATTGAGAGCATTATGCACTAACCTTCACCGAAACTGATGTTGAATCTGTGAAGCGTAACATCCTTCTACTTGTATAATGTAAATCATTGTAAATATTTATATATTCTGAATATATATATTGTATAAAACAAAACAATCGTCTCAAAGAATATGGGTTTTTCTTACATCACTCGCGCATGTCAACATATGACCTGAAGCTACCAACCATATCGCACGCACGCACGCACACTATATTATATCTAAATGTTGATTTACAAAGTCTGGCGCCTGGCGATATAAGGAAATAATCCATTCTATTATTATGGAATATAATTCCACAGAGATCTGACCACTGAACTTCGACAGCGCCATACCAGTGCTCATCGTTTCACCAACGTCTGGTACATGTATGACTGCAAGCTAACACATCGTGATATAACTGAAATATTGTTCTAAGCAGCGTTAAACTCAATTGACTACGTCAGGAACTTCCTCAAATTCACCAATCGCTGTAGCGAGGAAAGTCATGATGTCCTCATTTGAACTGTAGACATTGGTTGACAAAGGGACTCTGATCGGTTGTATGAAATAAAGTTGATCAAAATCCGCTATACTTGTTCCAACAGGAACTCAATGTGTCACAATGCCTCGCTTTGCTGCGTCGTTACAATTCTTCGGAAAGGTCTCCGCATCAGAAAAAAGCATCAAGTTCTATTTGATGGTTTTGACACAGGGCCGTCTGTTGGACTTCCGGGTTAGAACAGATTTCCCAGCAACCCATGCGACTAGATCGATGATGTGGTCAGACTTTGATGATTTCATGCTATCGTGTCCCACTTGTCTTGTATCGATGTAGATAATCAATCACGGGGGCGATAACTAACAGACCGCGGTCATGGAGCTGTTGTACTGGAGACTGTGGTGTTAAGCAACAAACAAACAACATAAGGCTTGTCATTTTTCTACATGGACGGTGGCATCATTGTCGGTCTAGCCGCAGGCAAGGCAACATGGTCACTGCCACTGGCATTGTCCGACTAGCCTATGCGTACAAGGCGTGGGTAAACCAGCAGCAGGTATCAAGTGAAACACATTGCATTGTACGTAAAACCACATCCGATGGTAAGGTGTGCTGACACTGTTGTAAAATCAGAATATTTGAAATATTCAATTTGTTAGGACATAGGAAAGTTTAAAACACTTATAAAATCGGAATATGTAAAGCACGTTTGTAACATCTGAACACTGTATTTACAGGGGACTGTTTAAAACGTATTTGTGACAACGCAAAAAAATCCATATGAAAATGTTTTGAAACATCGAACAAACTTATAACATCGGATCATATGTTGCTCAATTATAACATCGGCGAAATGTAAAAAATGATGTAACATTGAAACATTTTACCCGTTCGGAACATCTAAGGTACTGCTGTAAAATCATAGCCTTGAAAAACACCCTTGTAACACCTGTAACATCTGTAACATGGGGTGGTCAGGCTGTGAGGCGTGGTTGATTTCGTGTCTTATTTGCTTTTGACCTATGCGCTTAATGTCAGTCACTGGAAACCAACGAAAAATTGAGTGAGTGAGTTGGGTTTTACGCCGCTTTTAGCAATATTCCATCAATATTAAAGATATTGTACACATTAAAAAAAGCGACAAACAATTCATATTTCATACGAAATGTTCTTGCAAATGCACATGTATTTAGTATCTAATACATCACATCATAATGATGCAGTTTAATTTGAAACCTCATACCGATGTCTCAATAAATGTAGCTTATAATTTTTCATGATTATTGTATGAAACTCAAGTGTTGATAGTGTTGCTTTGATAGTGGAAATGACTGAGTGAGTTTAGTTTTACACCGCTTTTAGCAATATTCCAGTAATATCACAGCGAGGGACACCAGAAATGAGCTTCACACATTGTACCCATGTGGGGAATCGAACCCGTGTCCTCGGCATGACGAGCGAACGCTTTAACCACTAGGTTACCCCACCGCCCCACGACACACGACAAATTGAACACACCAGAACATGTAAACCGTTCTCGTGCAACTGGAACATGTAAAACACTCTTCTGAAATCTTCGCCTTCAAAGCACTCTTCTAAAACCAGAACATATAAACATTTAAAGTTTAGACATAGTTGCCATTACAGAACTAAAATACTTTTCAAAGTTTACTCACTCACTCACTCACATAATTGTAGCTTAGTTTCACGAACACCTGGTGTTGACTTTCAGTCAGCGGTTCATAAGGCTTTAAACACCCCGCACCCGCGAAGGTCCGGGTTAGAATGAACCTTCAGTAACCCACGCTTGTCGTAAGAGGCGACTAACCGGATCGGGTGGTCAGGCTCGCTGGCTTGGTTGACATATGTCATCGGTTCCCAATTGCGTAGATCGATGATCATGCTGTTGATCACTGGCTTGTCTGGTCCAGACTCTATTATTTACAGACCGCCACCATATAACTGGAATATTGCTGAGTGCGGCGTAAAACTAAACTCACTCACTAATTAACAACCCCGCCGTGATATTGCTGGAATATTGCTAAAAGCGGCGTAAAACCATACTCACTCACTCGCTCACTCACTTTAACAACCATATGTGTTCTGTTGCAACATCTGCCTCGTCGGATAAAGGAGACTGGCAACCGTTATTTAGTAGCGTTGACGTTTTAAAGTGTAACGGTCGGCATGCAATACAGTAAATATAGCGACAAAACCCTTTCCACATCCATAAGAAATCTTCGATTGAAGAAGTCGATTGTACAATTGTGGCAATATCATAAGTATACATTTGTTTCAGCAGTATTACCACTGTACGATGTTGTTTGTAAACAAATCGAGTCTGGACCAGACAACCTTGTGATTGCCACCCTGCGATACGACGACAGAGCATGTGTTTATGAATCACAGCGAAAAAGTGATAATACCAGGTGTTCGCGAAACGGTGAACGCATCCTGCCCCACCGGCGGCACCTGTCATAAACACATGCAAAGTCAAGTCAATTGTTCACCTGAAACAAATCGGGAACGTATAGCTCAAAATATGAAATTGCATCGGACATCATTTTTGTCGCTGATGTATTAAATTTCGAAATTTCCTCGACATGTCTACCATAAAACCTTTTGAGAGATTTACTGAGGCCTCGAATGTTGTATCCTTGATCAAACAACTTCTGAGCCAGAGTAGTATGACGCTTTTGAAATCATGGTAAAAGAGCGTGCTCGATCGTATCTCAAAATTTGTGACATGTAAATACCAAAGGCTGGAGCTGTTGGAAAGGAAATTTGACTATATTGGGAAGTTGAAATCATCCCGTATTCCAGTTCTGTAAAGGCGTGTCAGTTTCAGGTGGTAAAACAACAGACTGGTAAAACCCGCCAACTTAAGTACGTACTCCGCATTCCTTATGATATAGAGAAGTTGCCCTGATGTTAATAGCTAAATAATTACTACTAGGTGAATACTACAAGAACATGCTGTATTTAACATGAAACCAGGTAGTATACACACGCACGCACGCACGCACACGCACACACAGACACGCGCGCACGCACACACACACACACATCCCGAGTAAACGTATAACTTGTAATTGTGGGTGTTTTATCACGCTGTACGTACTTTGTATGACCTTCTAGTAGTAAGTGAGACTTCCTGCATCACACGTTTTCCATTTATAGCTATATTAGTGAACAATGAATGTAGTCATGTTGTTAAGTGCAAACAGTAAATTTGATTTTCATGTCTCACAATTCCATGGAGCAATACAGATTTGAGGTGAAATCGAATCTTCATGTTTTGGCTTTTAAAATTTGAACTATTGCGTATGGATTAGTATAAAACATACCCAACCATCGTGTTTGTTTCCTAGCAAACATAGTTGTTTAAACCATACCAGTGATACAGACAAGTTCGATAACAATCAGCCTCTGAGGCAACATATGAACCACATCTTGTCGTTTTCTGATCTAATCAATATAGCCAGTTAGGTTCGATTCAGTTGATAACATTTACTACTTTGCCTGAAACATACAATTTTATTCACTCATCAGATATAAACAGTTAACAAAGGCTTGTATTAATGGAATTTCAATTTTGTTGTAATTCAGTATAACAGAGTAGTTTAGGGAATACTTATATTTGGGCTTAATAGGCTGGAGAATAACATGATGTAGCTTTCATATTGACCGTAACGCGTGGTAATCAGCCTTTGTTTACCCATACAGATATAGGAAAACGCACGACGTATGACACACAAGGTCGGAAAATGTCGTTTTTACAGCAACTATTATCTAGTAATCTGTTTTCCGTCAGACAACAACGACTGATCACGATCGTCGCCTTAGAAAACCATAAGTGTCGAATCACAGGAATTAAGTCAATAATGACATCCGGCATGACGTCGTTTGGAGAGAGACGTCATTCAACATCATGTGACGTCAACAATGCATTCTGGTTGACGAACAAAACTGGATCGCGTGATAGGGTGCTTTCACTAGCATACCATCCCAAGTTTGTCTCCTGTAACATAGATACTCTCTGCACCAGGCAAGACGTGCCTGTCGGTGAGGTTGGAGCAAAATTGAACGTATCGGATGTTGTGCTCCCTCAGTCGGTTCCGTAAGCCAGAAACGGTCCGAGAAGTCCAACTAGCAGTCTGGAATCGATTCCTTAGATGGGTCAGCCGAATGTAGTTGTCTTGCTGATGTAACGGCACGTGTGGACGGCCAGTCCCAGGCAAATCTTTCGTATTTCCATATGTTGAAAACGTCTCCACAGAGATGGGCACCAAAATGTCTTCATTTTGGGCCATTCCGGTCTCCAGAATACCCACGGCGCGGGGACGCTGATTTTCTGTGAGCTGTGGCATGACCCGTTACGTACACGCAGTTTAGGTTGAAATTTACGTGTTTTCAACAACTTTCGGAGGCTAGAGAATTATCAACTGTTCTTCAAATTTCAATATCAGGTCTGTAAATTTCAGGTGTCAAAAAAGTATGCAAAAAGTGATTAAGGTCATTGTGCACAAAGTGCAAGTGAAAGTGCAAATCGCGACACGTTACATGAAATTTCATGCAAAGTGCTTTTCTACACGTTTATCTAGGGTTATTGTTATAACGTTTCAAATAAAGTTTATCTTATTCATATTTATGTTATGCTCAGTATGTTATTTGAGTTGCGTGCCATATTTCCGAATACCTTCTATTGCCCCCTTAAAGCACGCGTTACAAGAAATGTTTGCTGCTCCCTATCAACCGATTCTCTTCTCTTTAATAGTGGGGGCCTATTGTACCTAAATCCCATTTAGATGAAGAGCAGATCAAGCGATGATGAATAGCACGGTTAGGTGAGAAGTTAATTACATATATTAATAAGTTATATTGCCAAACACTACTCTAATCAGCTACAACTATGGTTGAGGATAACATAACTGGTCACGGAGGAGTTAAGATCTCACGCAGTGACTCGGTCGATGGCTACCTCGACCGAAAATTACATTCAGAAACCATCGAATATCATTCTTATATGTAGGATGGTCCCGATTGATCTGCTCGCCGTACATGGATTTATCGACATCGCGAGTCACATGACACACAAAGCTGGGCTTTTAGTTTACTCAAGCATTTGCTGAGTTCGTTCTTCTGCGGATGTTGTTGTTACAACTGTAATGAGAAAATGTGGACGTATATTCTGACACTTTGTCTGATTTTGTTTTATTGCAGCATAGGTAAGTATATTATTACTAAGTAACATAGCAATATTTTACTGATTTTTTCTCATTTTTTGTCACTGAAAGTACGAACACTTTACAACTGTACAAATATAAATACAACTAAAATGTTGATACTTTGTTTTACAGATGTTGAAGGGGTGTGTCAAAATATTGAAATTGACACTGTGTGTGATCAGCGGGCATCGAAGGGCGAGTGCTACTTCAATGTGTCTATGGGGTGTCGATGCGCTTTGGCGTGTCAAAGCATCTCGTCCTGTCCAAGTAAGATAGATATACACTACTTGTGTTACTGTAATACTATAATTGTTTCATCAAAATTGTTGAAATTTACATTTTATTGCAATATTTATCGCTCAGTGGCATATTAAGCATAATTTAATGCAAGCATAACACAAATTAGTTCGACGACTAAAATTCATGAATGTTATCAATGTTTATGTGGGGAGCATTATGATACATTTTTCACTGATCAACTTATTATTATTATAAATGTGGGGAACACTGAGGCAGATTTTCACTCATCAACTTTATATCAATGTTGTTTATTACTTGCAATGGTTGCTTTTAAAGTTGAAGTTTGTACGTTTGTCGCAATTGTGTCCCAAGTTTACCTTGGAGTCCCAAGGTATACCTGACATACACCTGACATTCCAGATCATCCACGTGATGGTCATACCGACTGCTTGTGTAAACGTGCACACATTCTCGGCATCTGTTCTAAATATACCTAACATTCCATATCATCCAAATGATGGTGAGAGCGATTGCTTTTGTAAAAAGTGCACATATTCTCGGCATCTGTTTTACATCTACCTAACATGCGTGAAGCCCCTTTCTGGTGCCCCCAGCCGTGATATAGCTGGAATATTGCTAAAAGCGGTGTAAAACTGAACTCACTCACTCACTCACATATACCTAACACTCCAGACCATCCAAATGATTGTGACAGCGACTGCTTTTGTAAAATTGCACATATTCTCGGCGTGTGTTTTACATATACCTAACATTCCAGATCATCCACGTGAGGTGACACCGACTGCTTGTGTAAAATTGCACACATTCTAGGCACCTGTTTTACATATACCTAACATTCCAGATCATCCACGTGATGGTGACACCGACTGCTTGTGTAAAATTGCACACATTCTCGGCATCTGTTTTACATCTACCTAACATGCGTGAAGCCCCTTTCTGGTGCCCCCCGCCGTGATATAGCTGGAATATTGCTAAAAGCGGTGTAAAACTGAACTCACTCACTCACACACATATACCTAACATTCCAGATCATCCAAATGATTGTGAAAGCGACTGTTTTTGTAAAAGTGCACATATTCTCGGCATCTGTTTAACATTTACCTAACATTCCAGATCATCCAAACGATGGTGACACCGACTGCTTGTGTAAAATAGCACATATTCTCGGCAAGTGCGGCGTGAACAAGACGGAGTGTCGACACACGTGTCACCTCAGAGACGGTGAGTTTTCCAAGTCATTTGTTCCACAGTGATTCATAACGCATGCTCATGAAATAGCCGGAAAGCACTATCGTCTCTATTGTAGCAGATATTTCTTATAGGTGTGAAGGGTTTTGGTCGCTTTCATTTGCTTAGTATCAAGGACAAATATTGATTGATTGATATCGTAATAAAAATAGTATTACATTTATCTACTACTGTTGATTGGAATCCATATCAATTACAAAGTGTGGGTCGATACTACATCCTGAGTTTCGCTTTACTAGTCGTATACCTGCAGGGAACAAGAGAGTAGGTTCCGAGTATTGAATATTAAATACCTTTGATCTGACCAACGGATCTTTTGGTTACCAGGTTTGAAAGAACACAAAAAGATCAAATTTGAAAGGATTATGAACGAATGTACTCAACAAACTTTCAAATTGCAATAAAACAACAAACATGACCTACAAATAGTCGATAGATTACTGCATTGTGTGAAGAGTAGAGGCTGGAATTTATTGTAATTTGGGCAACACCTACTCAAGAAAATATAAGAAATCACGAGCTGCAAACTATCCTTTATTAGTAATTATGATTATAGAATTGATTAGAATATGCCCACATAACGTATCACACCGCTTCCAGTTGGATAAATTCAGTGTCTTCAAGCATATATTCGCTGTCCCGTTTGCCACCTATGTGATTGACAAGAATAAGAATACTAATTGGCAAACATATGGAGCTCGCTTACAAAATATCAAAATTGCATCTCACCAAGTTTCCAGAATCTAATTGTTGTTACCTCCCAGTCCTTTGACTGAAATTCACAACTAAGGTACTCGGGTTTGCGACGGAGAAAGGATCTGTTGACATACTGGGTAATGCAAAATGTCGCACCCTTGAGAAAGTTCGTGGTGGGTTCGAGTGAGTGAGTGAGTTTGGTTTAAGGTCGCTTTTAGCAATATTCCAGCAATATCACGGCTGGGGACACCAGAAAGGGGCTACAATTATTGTACCCATGTGGGGAATCGAACCCGTGTCTTCGGCGAGACGAGCGAACGCTTTAACCACTTGACTACCCAAACCGCCGGTTGATGGGTTCGAGGAGGAAGCGTCACCTGGGAGGGTGTCGGCCCGTGAAAGCGAAATTTCAATATTCCCTTTTCCCGGTAAAGCTGTGCTAGAAGTGCCGCTAAAGCGAATTGCTATGAAAACATAACCCCTGGCCCATAACCCCAGGGAGACGTCGTATTCGTTAACTGGGCTGCGTGTAAAAGGGTCATGGGCCATTAGCTGTGGGAGTAGTGGGTGCTAGCCGCAGAGTTGGACATGCTTTACTATTCCAAGAACACCTGGTGTCTTACCGATTCCCTAGATACTTCATATCACTTTCATCCTGATCTTGTCATTTACGCCCAATGGAATCTGGTTAGGCAGACATTTGAAACTGATTTTCCCCCGATCTCGGTGTTTTGCATGAATTTTTATTCACTAGATCCCTCCATCTAGGTATTTTATTACCCAGCTGACAGGATTATGTGCTGTTTAGTTACCATTAGCTGATAAATCGAGTAGAATGACGTCTCAATCGGCCTGAGCTCTAACAATATCTTTTGTCAGCGTTTTTGTTTTTGATGCAGCTGTTGTCCATGACAAATATATAGGCTTGTTGTACCTGGTAATATCCTGGTAATAACAGTCACATCTTAGCGGTGTAATTAATGTCTGTGGGGTTCCAATTTTATAGCAAACACACAATTTGTTTCATTTCATTTGATATTGTTACTAAACGCTGTGAATGGTTAAATCGGAAACCGGAATATTGTGTTTTGATCATTTACACCATTCTGTTGCATTCCGTCACAAGTGTGCACAGCTTGTGTTAATAGCAAGCGGCTTTGGAATCCTTGTAATAGTTCTGTAAAAGCTATAGGGACACATGGGGATTATGGGTAATTGTACAGGAACTTCATGCATTGCTAATACAGTTGTCTGCGACAGTTCTGTTTTTTAGTATGTAAATTACGTCGTACAATATGCTGTTGCTAGTTCGGTTCTACTTTAACGAAACCCCTACGTTGTTAAAATCTGTTGGAAAATGTGTCACAGTAATAAAACTGAGATCCTGAATAGTCCACCGCGCTTATTCCGCGGAGTTAGAAACTATACTGGTCAAAATAAGTTAGGGACATTGGTATTATTATGATTGATATTTTGAATGAATAAATAGATCATTATTCATAATTTCAAAAATTACATATATCCCTAACTATTTTTGTCCAGTATATGTTTGCACATCAGGGGTTGTTAGGACAATTGTGGAATGTATGTTGAGGGAGGAAATTGCAATATTCCAGCAATATCACGGCGGGGACACCAGAAATGGGCTACACATATTGTACCCATGTGGGGAATCGATCCCGTGCCTTCGGCGTGACGAGCGAATGGTTTAACCATTAGACTATCCCACCACCCCTCGGCAACATGAAGATGTACGTGATGTTCTATCTGTTTTAAAGGTTCCATTACGTATTGAATCTAACACTAGGATAAGAAAAAGACTAAATATTTGCTGAGAGTATGGAGGTGTTTAGCAAATCAAGTGTGAGTTAATGTGCTTTAGACACAGCTAAACTATATATGACTTCACCATCTTATTGAGTACGAGAAATACATCCGTATAAAGTAACTCCTCTATACAGTCTCCACACATTACACAATGCAAATTAGAAAGTTGTCAAATGTCACACATGTTATATTTAGAATTCTACCATGACTTCAGTAAACACTGGATTGTGATTGGTTAATTAAAGTCATTCAGAGGTATATAATCACGTTATACCAGGTCTCTGTTTTCCGTGCGCAATCATACATGGTTTACGGTAATGCACTATTTTTGTCTGCCCACTAACATGGCGGACACCAAACAACCTACCGATGCATCGATAAATTACGGCGATTTTGCTGTCGGAAATTAATTACACATGTCTTTAAAGATGGATTTAGCGATGACGGGCTCGACTCACTACTTGCGTAAATCACAGCAATAGGTGTTTATACATACAAAAGTACTTCGAAAGCATGGAAACAAATATGTTTACGTTGATTCTATGTTATGTCAGACTGCTAATTTCCGTGTTAAATTACTTATCAGCTTTCGTCAACGATATCGCCACTGATCTTGATCCGGTACCGGAGGATGCATTAACATCGAACGCCGAAGAAATTTAATGCTTTCCGTCCATATAAATAAACAGTTGGGTTATCAGTTCAAACAAATATTTTGAAATTTGTACTGTTTCAAATTTAGCGGTAGTAAAACACAATTACAGAATCTGCAAACCGTTCTGTTTAGCCCAACATATTTTTTTTCTAAAAGTATAATATCGTTGAAAAAGTTATTTAGCTTAGTCATGATCCCTCTTATCCATTACACTGCTTGATCTAAAGTAGTCTATTAAAGTATAATTAATTACGTATACCTTACCGTGTGTTTGCCAGAGGTACACCCTCATGTCCTGATCCATCCTTTCGGAAATATCACCACAAATCTGGCTCTTTGTCAACAGACTCGCGAACATGCCAGCGAATCCGATTCAATTTGAATTCACTACACTTTGAAGCCACTAGGTCACAAAACACTTTCCAAAATGTAGAAAATAATATCCGTAGAATCGAATTTGAGCACAAAGTACACACATGAGTGTAAGAGTCACCACAGCTGTCGCACGCAGACGTAGAGGTGCGTGAAATCGTCAAGTTGACAGGGCGCAAAATTCAACAGTATCTAAATTCGGTACAACAAAAGCGCCTCCACTCTTAAATTTTGTACCAGTACCAGTCATTAGATATCAAAGACTATCTCAGTCATACAATCAGGTTAACCTTGCGCAAACTGTCAGAGGCTCTCCTGTAGCATCTTTCCAAATTTGCCCGTAAATGTAAACAATGACTTCCGAGAAAAGGTCAAGGCCACGAGGTTGCTGCCATTATTCTGGTGGGGAAAGGGTCTACGGTGGAATTTTCAAATGTGAACCAAGCTTTTTAAACTTATTTGATATATGTTTTCCAACTTATCAGTTAATGATTGGTGATTGATGCATTGAAAAAACAAAACGTGATTTGTTATTACTGAATCTGGAGTTTGTTAGTCATTGACGGTTTGCCACCAATCACCCCCGTTTCGGGCGATGCCACTTGAGATTGGAATGTGAGGCCGCTTCACGCATTGACTCGTAACCAAAGAAAGAGCTCCACCTGAAATTGTTCATAAAATTGCCATAGAATGGAGATAAACCACTGTGTGGGAAAATCAGAGGTATATAACGAAATTATAATAGCTTAAATTGTTCATTTAAAACCTCACGCTACGCGTTCGGTTTTAAATGAAATTTAGAGCTATTACAATTTCGTTTTATACCTCTGAATGAAATCAGAGGTATATAACGAAATTATAATACAATTGTTCATTGCTTTAAAACCTCACGCTACGCGTTCGGTTTTAAATGAAATTTAGAGCTATTACAATTTCGTTATATACCTCTGATTTTCCCACACAGTAGGTTTATCTCCTAATTACCCTTTCTCAGTAAAGTACAGATTCTAGTACTTTGGTCGAGTTGAATCCCATCCGGGACACTCTCAGAGTCAGGCACTTAATCGCCAGCAGACAAAGTTAGTCGTCTAACCCACTAATGGAGGGTACATATTAGCAGGTACATGGACACACCATCAGTAAAATGCCTAACCCATATATTCTTTATTTATCCTCCAAGTTGTAAATGTTCTCTGATCCTCTGCATTAAGTCCATACTGAGGGCTACATGACAGAAGACACAACACCGTCTCAATGTCTGACAAGTTGTGGAACCATACACTGAAGTCAACAGGACCAATATTGATCAGTTCACACCACAGCTGATCTCTCACAGAGAGTAAATTATCACACTGCACGACAGCATGAACACACGGATCACTATATAACCGTCCACACTTCTCACACAGGTACACAGCATCTTTAATGTATCTAATGCTGGAACATAACTGCACCAGGAACTTGGACGAGGTTCGGTACAGGTGGTCTTCCCGTGACAATGTCCATGCTGGATGAACACACAGGTCTCTGTGTATCTGTGCGAACCACTGGAGATCTGGTTCAACCGTAATCCTATCAGTCCAAGAGGCGGAGGCTACGCGTTCGGTTTTAAATGAAATTTAGAGCTATTACAATTTCGTTATATACCTCTGATTTTCCCACACAGTAGGTTTATCTCCTAATTACCCTTTCTCAGTAAAGTACAGATTCTAGTACTTTGGTCGAGTTGAATCCCATCCGGGACACTCTCAGAGTCAGGCACTTAATCGCCAGCAGACAAAGTTAGTCGTCTAACCCACTAATGGAGGGTACATATTAGCAGGTACATGGACACACCATCAGTAAAATGCCTAACCCATGCATTTGTGACATCACGTCTGGACAACTGCAACAGTCTACTCTATGGAATACAGCAGCAGTACATGGACAAGTTACAGCGTGTTCAAAACTCAGCTGCCAGGCTCATAACACGCACACATATGTATCTGCACATAACACCAATGCTGAAGGACTTACACTGGCTCCCTGTAAAAGACAGAGTTGTATTCAAACTTATTGTGTTTGTTTACAAGTCCATTAGTGGGCTTGCTCCATTCTATCTCCAGGAACTAGTAAACCTTCTCAAGCCCGGAAGGTCACTCAGATCAGCTAGTCAGCAAAGCTTAGATGTTCCATTTGTCCCAACCACAACATAGGGGACAGATAATTTAGCAGAGAGGGTGCTGTACTCTGGAATGGATTACCTGAAAATGTCAGAATATCGGAAAATATCAACAGTTTCCGATCATGTCTCAAAACCATGCTCTTCAAACGAGCATTCGACTAAGCGCACATGAGCAGGACTCTGGATATGTAGCGCTATACAAATGTCTAATTTGATTTGAAAGAGTTCAGAATTCCTAAACCCACATGTCTGAGACCCATACAGCAGAAAAGGTGAAATCAACGAATCAAAGGTTACTTAATTTAGTATATTTTGCAGAAAGGAGCCATTTGAATTTGTGTGAGGAACTTTAAGAAACGTAATGCCGAGATAAACATACGGTTTTGTTTGACTGTTGCCGCCCATGAAGGATGGTTAGTTAGTTTTAACATTTCCACTGTTGGGCGGTGGGTTAGCCAAGTGGTTAAGATGCTCACTCGTCACGCCGAGGGCACGGGTTCGATTCCCCACATGGATACAATGTGTGCAGCCCATTACTGGTGTCCCCTGCTGTGATATTGCTGGAATATTGCTTAAAGCGTCATAAAGATATACCAACTCACTCATTTCCTCTATCAAAGCAACACTATCAACATTTGAGTTTCATACAATAATCATGAAACTTTATACATCCATTGAGATATCGGTATGAGGTTTCAAATCAAACTGCATCATTGTGATGTATTGTATTAGATAATAAATACATGTGAAATACAGGTTATCATATGAAATTCAAAAATGTTTGTCGCTTTATTTAATTTGTCCAGTATCAACATAGTTATTATTTCATTAACCAAGCATCGAGTTTCCCGTTTACATGTGTCTACACGACTGACACGAAGTTGTAAATGGCTGTTTCGTGTTATTTATGGGGGGTAGATTTGTACATGTGATGCCTACTTGGCTACAGTGATGAGTGAGCGCAGTCTATCGGGATTAATTGTTTGTCAATAACGAGGAAACCTTTCAATCGATATTTAACACTTTGTTTCATAAAAACAAATCGCAGATTTAATTCCGAAATTCACTTACTCCAGTTCAAGCGTCAGTGATTTAAACGGATACCATGCAGAACATGATAACGATCTGTACATTATTTCACGTCGTGCCATTCAGTGTATATGTAAGCTTTGTGTTTCAACACGGACGGCACTGTGCGTTTTAACACTAGCTGACGCACTTGGTACGACGGGGTCTGGTTTAGATAATTACCGTTCAGGGGGGGCTGCTCCAGTTGTGTTCAATTGTCAATGGTAATTTCATGGTGGTTTTCCTTCAGTGTAAACGCAGATTCATAGTTAAATGTTACCAGGGGGTAAAAATCGCCGTTCAGTGTTTATTCAAATTTACGTTTTTAACAAATTGGTCAATAACGCACTTTGATTAGAATGTCCGACATGTTTCGCTAATCAGCCGGGTTACAGGCTTCAGAAAGCTAGAGATGTGACTGATAGGATGTGGGAGTAACACTAACTGAATTATACAGATCGTCGTATCCCACGTGAGAGGATCAATGCTCATGTCAATCACAGGTTTGTCTGGTCCAGATTCGATTATTATCTGGTCCAGATTTAAAAAATGCTACCATTTCGTTTGTTCGATGTTACGATACAGATTATTGTACTACTGTCAAACCGGAATGGAACATCATGATGATGATGATGATGAAGATTTGGAGATTTAACGTGCGCTTTCCAACATAATGCACATTTGACACACGAGCCCGCATTTAGAGTGTTTGATCGAAAGAGTGCTGATTTGACCGAAAGATATAACAACCTGAATTTGAATGAATTTTGAATTCGGAAATTTGCCAAAAGTAATAGGGGGATCTGACCTATGAGGTGGTTTGGTCGGTATTTGTTTTGTTTGTTTGTATGCGTTTTAAAAAAAATTGTTTTTTGTATTGATACTATCTGGTCATGTGGAATTATATGGGACCTACAAGGCTAGTTTTGATTAGAAAAGCACCTAACGCTTTGAAGGTTGTAGTAGTATATGCAGTGTAGTAAGAGATGTTCGGGTGTTTTTGTTTCGTTGCAGTGTGCTCACTTGGCTGTTTAGCTTTAAAAAAATATATTTTGCAAATGGAAATTTAATTAAATTTAATTTAAGTTTGACCTGTTTCTTATTTGGTTATCGTTCTGTCAATATTTTTAGATTTATGGTAGATTTCTAGTTTTTTCAGTAAATGTAGATTAGAATTTGAATGTTGGTATTAACTTTGCCACTTTTGGAAGAAGTTTTGTTTTGATAGGCTTTTCATTTCGTTTTTAGATAATGGTATATTTAAGTTAACATTTGGGAGTTTATGTGCCGCTTTGGCAGCTTGGTCGGCATGTTCGTTACCAAACACTCCGACATGGGCAGGGATCCACATGAACTCCCTCTTTGCATAGGCGTATAGATGGCGAGTGCTTTTGAAGTGTTTAGTTTGTTAGTTTAGACTGTTTTTTGTTGTTGTTTTTGGTTTTCAGACCGCCTCCGTGGTGTAGTGGTTAGAGCGTCCGCCCGGAGAGCGGAAGGTCGCGGGTTCGATCCCCGACTGCGTCATACCAAAAGACGTTAAAATATATGGTACTTGTTGGTCCCTGCCTGGCGCTCGGCATTAATGGGTACAACAAAGACTGGTCGGCTCTGAGTCAGTATAATGTGTCTGATATGGGTATTCATGCTTCACTGCGGCATGGTATCCCAGTGGGCTAGCACTATAAAACCAGCTTAAGTCTGGGCTAGTACAAGCAGCCGCACATACACATACACACGCATGCACGTCGTCATATGAGCGAAATATTCTCAAGCACGACGTTAAACCCTATTTCACCTCACCTCACCTTGTTTTGTATTGCTTGGAGTCCGCTGAGTGAGTCTGTTCATAGATTAGAATCGTATTGTTTTGTTTTTACGAGCGGGCCATCGAGTGCTGCGACTAAGCTCATTAGTTCTTCCGCGAACATTTATTGGCTGTTTGGGAGTCTGTATGGTGTAGTCTGCAACATGAGGAGGACTTGATGTTTATATACAGCGTGTAACAAAATAAAATGCCGCAGCAACATAATTAACAAGGCAATAAGTTGATTGAAGCCAGAGAATTAACTGAGAAGAGATCAGAGATGTACAAATAAAGGGGATAGTTTGTACCCTCTAAGATGCCACTCAAAGACCTTCGCCGTTATATAGCCTAGATAATGATGAGTATGACGTTAATAAACAACATGAAATAATGAAATCTGAAGCCCATTGTTAGTGTTTATAGCTCTCCTGTTTATTTTTGTAGAAAAATCAAAACAATAGTAATACCATTGGTTATACATAAGTACAAATATATAACGGTATTATACAAGAACCGTTAAACAGCACCAGGCTATTACGTGTAATATATAGATTTCTAAGAGGTGTAATTTTAAATGGTTAAAACAGGTAATTATAGAGTTTCCATTTTGCAGTGTTTTTCTGTTATCATAAAACAGTGTATAACATGTTAGATAATCGGTGACGGTAAATATGAGATGTTCAATGTTCTAGTTGTCACATGTGACGTTTTGGAGGCGGTGTCTGGTGCGGCGCCATCCAAAACCACCCCCCTGTATCTTGACATCGTCACCTACAACTGCCTCCCAGGATACTACGTTGTCAACGGAAGCACCGGGAAGAGAGTGTGCACCGAAAATGGGACCTGGTTTAAACACGTGGTTGATGGACTGCGCCAAATTGTGAAAGTATGTGTTATATATGCAATATTCACTTGTTCTATTTACTTACCGAATCAGTTTATGACTGGCATGTGAATAGTTATTGATAGTCAGATGTCACGTACGTAGTCATTGATTTACCAGGATAAACATATTTGCCTGGCAGTCGATATTACACACTACTGAACTGACATGCTGTTTCAATTTTGTTGGAACTACACTTTTGCCAGAATAACTCTCAGCCTGCCTCGCTGACATTGTAGTGTGCAGAATAGTGTCTTAATAATGAAAATACTGAATAAATAAAACGTTTGACCTTCCTTGACAAACAAAAGATTAATGTTACCTTGTCATCTGCAGCGCTTACAAAGAAGGACAAACTTGACAGCTGTCTGTCATGTTAACTGTAGGAATGCAGTGACCAGCTTTAGAACAGGAGACACAGCTACAGAACACGGACAGCAAACTCGATCAAACATTGCACATTGCACTTGTGAGGCCTGTCATCCATGGTGACAGATGCTGGTTAGTAACATGTGCCTATCAAGGTCACAGTACACCGAATGATCTTACCTCCAGTTGTGTACATGACAGAAAATAGACAATAGACTGAAGCTAGCAATTGAAAGATTACAGTGCCCAGTGTCACTTTGGTAATCTTAAAGCATCTATAACGGCAAACGGGTAACTTTTATGGTGGGTAGAGGAAGCCCTAGAATGACTATACCCAGGAAGCATTGAGGAACAGATTCAATACTGTACCAGTACTAAGGTAAAACTTAGGGCTACCACAGGAATTTTGAAGTGAACGACAGGAAACGGATTGAAAAATGTCAAGACGTCCTTTCAGAAGAATACGTCCAGCGAAGGCGGAATCTTTAGTTGAAACGCGTAGGAGGGAGCTTCGTGTTGTGTCATAGTTTGTGGATATCGTTGTACTACTTTACACTGCCGAAATATATAGAGTACGCGGAGTCATGCAGTTTGCACATAGGCTTTTCTATTTATACCTCAATGAACCGGAAACACACACTGTCAGTCAATCCTTAATTGTTCCGAATATATATCGGGTTGTCCAGTTGCTGATGAAATACATGCAGATTGTGTTTCAAATTTGCTCTTTTCACCAACAGAGATATCCTGTGGTTTGAGCCCATCATTCGAAAACGTGACAGCATCTCAAGGATATGGCGTGTTTGACGACGTCATATCATACTCTTGCAACATTGGTAACGGGCAAGTGGGCGGTAGCAATGGCAGTATGAGATGCAACGAGACTGGGAGTTGGGACCCGGACGTCGTGTATGGGAACCCGCCATTATGTGATAGTAGGTTAATCTTTCATGTTGGTTTCTAATTGTTTCACATACGTGAAGACGTGGCTTAGAATCGGTTTTCAGCAACCAATGTATGTCGCAAGAGGTTATCAACGGGGCTGGGTCGTCAGGATTGCTGACTTAAATTATCTGACATTATTTCAACTTGGTAAGTAATATGTCAATGACTGGACTATCTGATCCAGAATCTAATATCTACTGATCGTTGTATATGTAGCTGTAAAATTGTTGAGTACAAATTGACTGAAGATTCTGTGTTCGGTGTCTTAAGCAATAAGCAGAAAAGAAAATTACATCTCGTCATTTTAGCTTAATATTTTGGAATAAATCACTTTGGGAATGAGGTCCCCTTGGAATTAGCAAAAAATATTTTTCTCGAGTGTGACGTCTACGTTGAGTTTATAGTGGAGTAACACGTTGAGTGCATCGTGCCAACTGGCTCTCAGATTGTGTTTCAAATTTGCTCTTTTTACCAACAGAGATTTCCTGTGGTTTGAGCCCATCGTTCGAGAACGTCACTGCATCTCAAGCAGATGGCGTGTTCAACGACGTCATATCTTACTTTTGCAACATGGGTTACGAGCAAGTGGGCGACAGTAACGGCAGTATGAGGTGCAACGAGACGGGGAGTTGGGCCCCGGACATGGTGTATGGTGACCCACCATTATGTAAAAGTAGGATAATTGTTTTATGTTCAGGATTTACATCCGTGACATAGCGGGATAGAATTGATCTTAAGCAGCCGATGTTTGCTGCGTGAAGCAATCAACAGGAACGGGTGGCCAGGGTCGTTGACTAGAATGATGCATGCTATATTGGCACAACTGCGTCAATGTGCGCATGTTACCAGTGACTGAACTGTGTGTCCCAGAATCGATTAGTTACTGGTCGCCGTCCTATAGCTGAAATATTGCTGAGTAAGAACTTAACCGACAGTCAGAAAAATAAATTACGTCTAATCATTTCAGTCTTCCAAACAAATTTAATTAAATATTGGCGTAAACATTGCTTTGGGGCAGAATCAGTTTCCCGTGGAACAAAAGAATCCATTATCACTGGAGTGTACTGCGGTGCATCATGTCAGCTGGAACACGAGCAAACCTGTCATCCTTGAACTGCGTCAGGAGCAAATTGACAAACTGTCACACAGGCAAATCAGAGACCATATTCGTTATTCAGTATTTGTCTCTGGGCAAATGCCCCAATGCATTATAAAAAACATATAAATCTTGTACTAAATGCATGAATGCCTTGTCAATTCGCAATGTTCTGAATGTATGTCGGGTTATCCAATTTCTGATGAAGTACGTGATGGTTTGTGATTCAAATTTTCTATTTTTACCAACAGAGATATCCTATCACATTTTCTATTTTTACCAACAGAGATATCCTGTGGTGTGAGCCCATCATTTGAGAACGCAACAGGATCTCAAGCAGATGGCGTGTTTGACGACGTCATATCATACTCTTGCAACGTGGGTTACGAGCAAGTGGGCGGTAGCAACGGCAGTATGAGGTGCAACGAGACGGGGAGTTGGCACCTGGACGTGGAGTTTGGGAACCCGCCATTATGTGAAAGTAGGATATTTTTTTATGTGTTCGGGATTTACATCCGTGACATTGCGAGCTAGAATTAATCTTAATCATCAGATATTTACCGTTAGAAACGATCAACGGAACCGGGTGGTCGGGCTCGCAGACTTAAATGCTTACATACCGTATTATCGCAATTGCGTAGATCACTGCTCATGATATCAATGACTGAATTGTCTAATCCAGAATCGAATATTTACAGATCGGCGTCGTATAGCTGAAATATTGCTGGTTAAGTCTTTAAACAACAATCAGAAAAGAAATCTCGTCATTTTATGATTACAAACTTAATGTATCATGTTAACTGGTGTACGGACAAACCTGCACCCGTGCCGTTGTTACCGACTGTACGTGTAACAGGATTGTGTCAGCAGTAAACAGACAGAAGACGCTGCCGTGTGCCTTGTATCACTCAACTATTGAAATAATACAGTGATGTAAAAACAAACAATTCGCCCGACACGAATCCTTGCAATACTACTATTTATTATATAAATACATTGATCATGTATTAAGCACATTCAATTCCATGGAGCGTTATTAATAGCAGAACTTATGCTACACCCAACGCCATGACAATTCGCACTGTTCTGATTGGACGTCTGATTTTTCAGTTACTAATGAAACTATATGCACATTGTGTTTCAAGCGTGTGTTTATTTTACCAACAGAGATATCCTGTGGATTGAGCCCATCATTCGAGAACGTGACAGCATCTCAAGGGGCTGGCGTGTTTGACGACGTCATATCATACTCTTGCAACATGGGTTACGTACAAGTGGGCGGAAGTAACGGCAGTATGCGGTGCAACGAGATGGGAAGCTGGGACCCGGACGTGGTGTATGGTGACCCACCATTATGTGAAAGTAGGATAATTTTTTCAATTTGTTTTATAGTTTAGTGTTCACATACGTGAAACGTGGTTTAGAATTGGTTTTCAGCACCGAATGCTTGTCGAAAGAGGCGATCAACGGGTCACGGTGGTGACGCTAGCTGACATGTTGGAATTTTAAAGTTTTCATCAGTGAACATGCGGGTTGGATGTGATCATCAGCATCACATTGCTATCGTAAGAGGCGATCAAAGGAACCGGTCGGTCACGGTAGCTGAATTGAATGATACACGTCATATTATCTCAGTTGCGACGCTCGATGTTCATGACGTCAGTCACTGGGTTGTCTGGTCCAGAATCGAATATTGACAGAACGCTGTAATATAGCTGAAATATCGCTGGGTAATACCTTACCCGACAATCAGAAAAAACAAATTAAATCTCCTCAGTTTAGGTTTCCAAAAATCTCAATTACATGTTGACGTAAACATCGCTTTGGGACAGGATCAGTCTCAGGTTGAATACATTACTCCATTTTCGTTGAGTGCAACGCGGTGCTCGTGGAGTTTATGCAGCATGTCAACTGGAACAAGAGCAAACCTGTTACCTTTGATGTTGTTATCGACTGCACCTAAAATAGGACTATGTTAGCAGTAAATTGACAAACTGTCACTGTCACATAGGCAAATCCTCAATTTGTAATAAACATATAGATATTGTACTAAATACATGAATGCCCTGTCAATTTGCAATATTCTGAATATGTCGGCTTATGAAATTGCTGATGGAAGCATGTGCACATTGTGTTTCAAGTTTTGTCTTTTTTACCAACAGAGATATCCTGTGGTTTGAGCCCATCATTCGAGAACGTGACAGCATCTCAAGGGAATGGCGTGTTTGACGACGTCATATCATACTCTTGTAACTTGGGTTACGAACAAGTGGGCGGCAGTAACGGCAGTATGAGGTGCAACGAGACGGGGAGTTGGGGCCCGGACATGGTGTATGGTGACCCGCCATTATGTGAAAGTAGGATAATATTTTACGTTCAGGGTTTACATCCGTATATTTGTTATAAAACGTATAAATCTTTTACTAAATACATGAAAGCCAGTCAGTCAGGCTGGCAGACATAATTGCTTAAATGCCAGTTATCGCAATTCCGTCGATCTATACTTAGAAGATAAAGCTACTCTGTTTTCAATTTTACGGTCCTTTATCGTTGATTTAAGACCGCTAAATTGAACATTTAGCGGTAGCTTTATCTTCATTCAGAGTAGCTTTATCTTCATTCTAGCACGATAGATAAGCGTTTTAAAACCGCACTCTTTGGAGCGCAAGAACACAAGGCGTGAAGTGGCCTTTTTCCTGGAAATTGCTTGGAATCGTCCAGTTGAGGGACAGGTTGTATAATGAACAAAATAAGACATTTATAACAGCACAATTTGCTTTATTTCAGGAACCAGTATGGTTCCAGTATGTAACAAGTATGTAACAAGTAGCATAAAAAGATCACAAAATATACAGTTTATACTGTGAGCAACTACAGTTATTTGATTTTATCAAGTGAATTATTCACCTCCCCCTTCTCTATCACAATCGACTCGCCCCATTTAAGTTATGAACTCGCAAAGTTTACTCGCCGCTAACTTTATTCGTGGAAGTAATTGTTAATAATGACGCTACTATTCCCAATCTGGATAAGACCCGACATACCAGCTTTTATGTGGGAAACCTGGACAGTGGAAGTTGAAGGACTGGGCATTACGGCGGGGACGGAAGCGGACAGGTTAGGACGTGTGTTGTTGATGTCATGTCCACTAGACCCAGTTTGAAGTATGGCGGAATACTGCCGCTTTTGCGCTGCTGACGAATCAGTGTTATATGAGGACAGACTCTGGCAGTTTTTGTGCCCAGTAATCTTAACTATTTCACTTGCTTCCACCCCAGCATGTGAAAGCAGTGTAACGGTGGTGGATCTAACACAGTGATTTGTGTACACCCGACTCAACTCGCAACTGGCCGAGATCCGTTTCATCATCGTTTTCAGTGTGTTGTGACCGAGGGGCTTACTTGTGTACCAAACTTCATCATTCTCACACACATTCTTACGAGGCTGCTGAAAGAGGGCTTCATTTTCTGGATTTAACTTGGACATGTACTTTCGAAAAGATACAACAGGACAGAGGGGAGTTCCTGTCGCGTATATACGTGGCTTTGTGTACTCGGAATCGCCGACGCCCCCAGGATGATTTTTCGTGGATTTGCTATGTGTCATGGATATGAATTCACAGCCAACATCGTCTGTTTCGACAACAAAGGAATGAACAGACAACTCCCTCTGGTTCTCACAGCCCCTTCGTCCAAACCCTAGGGTCAAATCAAACCACACTTTGTTTTGAAGGTCTACAGGGTTTTCCAAATTTTGTTTGTTTCTAATTTTAGCTAAATCACCATCTGAAATGGCATTGTGATGTGCTGGATTATCAAGACCTAACTGCTTTATTTTTTTTAACATTGCTGCAAAAACGGCGCTGGCCGAGTGAAATTCTTTGTCTTGAAGAATGTTAATATTCATGTTAAATGGTGGCTGTCTAAGGTGTCTGTGGATCGCTGCTCGGATCCCAACATACGATGACTTGGTATAATAATTCCCGTCGGAAGTTTGGACTTCAGCGTAGAATCGCTTCAGCAGAGCGTTCATTTCATCAACTGGAAGTGTCTCAAACTCGGGAGAGAGTTCGTGAAATTGTAGCCACTCTGGAAATATATTTTAATAAAAAAAATATTATTTTACGTGCGCTTCAATGTTTTAATATCAATTTGTTAAAAGGTAAGTAACAGCTTTATTTAACATGTTCAAGATTATTTACATCACCTTCGTTTATCATAGGATATGTTAGGCCAAATCTTGATAAGTTTGTTGATTTAAAAGGATTGTCTTTGCTCTTACGTTTCAAGATTTTTACTCCCGACGCAGTTGTTTGAAGGGTGGTTTTGCTCCTCGAATCCAAAACAATATGTTCCAGATCATTGTCGGTCACTGTTTTGAAACGCTTGGTAGCAGGTTCATTTTTTATATCTAAAACAGTAAAATCGTAAATTTGAGTGAAATATTTACTTATGAATAAATTAAACTGCCGTTAAATTTCGTAATAAGTGATTATTTATGCAAGGAAACATTTCGTACACTACAAGAGATAAATTGAGGAATATTTTCAGTCCATTTTTTTTCTTTCCTTTTCATATGAATAGACATACACCTAGCGTTCGAGTTGACGCCAGCTGACTTTACAATGTAAGAAATGTGAAACGAATTATCGCTACCTGTAGAATTTTCCAGCTTCGAAGTTTCTTCATTTGCGTTAGGCTCCAGAAATTCATCGTCGAACCATTCGCTGTTCAGTTCAAAAACATCAAAGATGCTGCCGAGGTAGAAGTCTCCGATGTCAGACATGTTGTATTCATACGCGGTGAATCGGTCACTTTAATTAGCGGTCCTTAAACTGTCATTAAAGTACGGTTTTGATGAGCTCTCAGCCAATCAGAATCGAGTATCACACATTGTCGTGCTAGAATCATGATTTCAATGACTGAATGGTCCAGAATCAAATGTTAACAGATCGCCGTCATATAGCTGGAATACGTATAGTTTGGCTTAACCGAGGTGATGTATCATGTTAACTGGCGTACGGTCAAATCTGCACCCGTGCGGTTGTTATTGACTGTATGTGTGGCAGGACTGTCAGCAGCAAACAGACAGAAGACGCTGCCGTGTTCGTTGTATCACTGGAATATTGAAGCAGTACAGTGACGTAAAGCAAAACCTGACGTCATTCGACAAGAATCCTTGCAAGACTCCTATTTATTATGTAAATACATTGATCATGTATTAAGCACATTTAATTCCATGGAATCGCCAAGCGTTATTAATAGCAGAACTTCTGCTACGCCCAACGCCATGACAATTCGGACTGTTCTAAATGGACGTCTGATGTTTCAGTTACTAATGAAACTATATGCACATTGTGTTTCAAGCGTGTTTGTTTTTACCAACAGAGATATCCTGTGGTTTGAGCCTAACATTCGAGAACGTGACAGCATCTCAAGGGGCTGGCGTGTTTGACGACGTCATATCATACTCTTGCAACATGGGTTACGTACAAGTGGGCGGCAGTAACGGCAGTATGCGGTGCAACGAGACGAGAAGCTGGGACCCGGACGTGGTATATGCTGACCCACCAGTTTGTGAAAGTAGGATAGTTTTTTCAAGTTGTTTTTTTATAGTTTAGTGTTCACATACGTGAAACGTGGTTTAGAATTGGTTTTCAGCACCGTATGCTTGTCGAAAGAGGCGATCAACGGGTCACGGTGGTGACGCTAGCTGACGTTGGAATTTTAAAGTTTTCATCAGTGAACATGCGGGTTGGATGTGATCATCAGCATCACATTGTTATCGTAAAAGGCGATCAACGGAACCGGTCGGTCACGGTAGCTGAATTGAATGATACACGTCATGTTATCTAAATTGCGACGCTCGATGTTCATGACGTCAGTCACTGGGTTGCCTGGTCCAGAATCGAATATTTACAGAACGCTGTAATATAGCTGTAATATCGCTGGGTAATACCTTACCCGACAATCAGGAAAACAAAATTAAGTCTCCTCAGTTTTGGTTTCCAAAAATCTCAATTACATGTTGACGTAAACATCGCTTTGGGACAGAATCAGTCTCAGGTTGAATACATTACTCCATTTTCGTTGAGTGCAACGCGGTGCTCGTGGAGTTTATGCATCATGTCAACTGGAACAAGAGCAAACCTGTTACCTTTGATGTTGTTATCGACTGCACCTAAAACAGGACTGAGTTAGCAGTAAGTTGACAAACTGGCACTGCAACATAGGCAAATCCTCAATTTGTAATAAACATAGATATTGTACTAAATACATGAATGCCCTGTCAATTTGCAATATTCTAAATATGTCGGCTTATGAAATTGCTGATGGAAGCATGTGCACATTGTGTTTCAAGTTTGTCTTTTTTACCAACAGAGATATCCTGTGGTTTGAGCCCATCATTCGAGAACGTGGCAGCATCTAAAGGGAATGGCGTGTTTGACGACGTCATATCTTATTTTTGCAACGTGGGTCACGAACAAGTGGGCGGTAGCAATGGCAGTATGAGATGCAACGAGACGGGGAGCTGGGACCCGGACGTGGTGTATGGGAACCCGCCATTATGTGAAAGTAGGATCATTTTGTTATGTTTAGGATTTGCATCCGTGACATTGCGGGGTAGAATTGATCTTAAGCATCCGACTTTTAACGTTAGAATCGATCAACAGAACCAGGTGGTCAGGCTCGCCGACTTGAATAGTTAAATACCGTATGTTGGCAGTTGCATCGATCTATGCTTACGATTTCTATGACTGAATGGTCCATAATCGAATATGTACAGATCGCCGTCATATAGCTGAAATATTGCTGAATATGACTGTAAGACACAATCAGAAAACAAATCTCGTCATTTTATGCTTCCAAGCGTAATAATATTTTGGCTTAACCGAGGTTAACTGGTGTACGGTCAAATCTGCTCCCGTGCCGTTGTACGTGTAACAGGATTGTCAGCAGCAAACAGACAGAAGACGCTGCCGTGTGCCTTGTATCACTGGAATATTGAAACAATACAGTGATGTAAAACAAGACATGACGTCACTCGACAAGAATCCTTGCAAGACTCCTGTTTATTATATAAATACATTGATCATGTATCACAATCAAATTACATGGAATCGCCAGCAAAACTTATGCAAAGCCCAGTGCCATGGCTATTCGCACATTTCTGAATGGACGTCTGTTTTAAGTTACTAAGAAACTATATGCATATTACTGTGTTTCAAGCGTGTTTTTTTTCAACAGAGATATCCTGTGGTTTGAGCCCATCATTCGAGAACGTGACAGCATCTCAAGGGAATGGCGTGTTTGAAGACGTCATATCGTACTCTTGCAACATGGGTTACGTACAAGTGGGCGGCAGTAACGGCAGTATGCGGTGCAACGAGACGGGGAGTTGGGACCCGGACGTGGTGTATGGTGACCCGCCATTATGTACAAGTAGGATCATTTGTCATTTTGGATTTTAGTCGTTAGTGTTCACATCTTCGAAAACACGTGGGTTAGATTTGGTTTTCAGCAACCAATGCTTGTCGAAAGAGGCGAGCAACCGGACCAGGTGGTCACGCGCCTTGGCTTTAATGATGCAATTCATAATATAACAAATGCGTACATCGATGATTATGATGTCAGTGACTGGGTTATCTGGTCCAGATTCGAATATTTACAGATCGCTGACATTAAACTGGACTATTAACTTGGACCATAAACAACAAACAGAAAAGCAAACTTCATCGCTTTGGGACAGAATGCATTCTCCATGGAACGAAAGAACGCAACGTTGTGGGAAGGTTGTAGATTGGTAACGTCATGACACAACGTTGTCACAACGTTAGCATTACGTCATTTTATAACGTTATCTCACAACGTTACAGCAACGTTACATACGTTGTCAAAACGTTGTGTATCGACTATTACATAATATCTTGATAGCGATAGCGTTTAGTAAGACTTTTCACTTTGAGATTCTTTCTTCACTATTCAGCTACAGCTTCAGAAAACACACGACCAAAACAACATGCACATTGACGAATACACATTGAATTGATTTTCTGCTTTGTTTTTCATGTACTGTTCACTAATGGGAAACTATTCAACTATTCACCTTAAAAAGAACCTTAAGACAACGTAAAATGTGTTAACATCAAATAACGTTAACATTGTGACGACGTGAACATGACGTGTCACAACGTCAAGCCACAACCTTGTGGCAACGTATACGTAAATGGGAGAGTACAGAATAACGTTTTAACAACGAAAGCAAAACGTTGTGACAACATGACATTATTAGCTTCGGTTACACTTGGAATTTATGTATCTTGTCAACTTGTACACGAGATAAACCTACCACCCCTGCTGACGTTATCGAATGTAGCAGGACTGCGTTAGCAGCAAACAGACAAACACATGTCATATCACTTCTGGGTTAAAATTACCCCTAATATCTCAAGCTGTTTGTTTGTTGTTTAACGCCGCAGGTGATGTGGGTTATAGACTACTTATATCGTCCCATTTGGGAGGACATTATCAATTATATTCCAAATGAAATGATAATAATGCACATTGCACATTAGATGCACTCAGCAATATTACAGCTATATGGCGGTGGTCTGTAACTATTCGAGTCTGGACCAGACAATCCAGTGATCAACATTATCAGCATCCATCTACGCAACTGGGTTACGATGACATGAATTAATCAAATCAGCAAGCCCGACCACACGACAATACGTTAGTCGAGTTGATGGTGACATAACACGGATCTTCACGGGTATACCTTCTCAAGTCCCGGGAGTGAAAAACTGACAGTACTCTGTAGAAACATCAACCTCCTATCTGTAGAGGATTACAAGAAGGATCACGTTGATTCTTGAATGATTTGGTGAATGTTTACAATTCAACACTCTCTTCTCTCCAGGAGGAACATGCTCCGTTAGGAATGTTCGAACCAAGACACAAGCCCCTTGCCACAGCGAGCATTTCTTGACTACTAAATCTCAGAGAAGGGCTCCAGAACGACAGCGCAGACAATTAAAATAAATCGACTTTCAAGTCAAGAATGAAGTAATTATTTTAATAAAGGCGAAATCAGAACATTGTATAGATCAAAAGGCCCCAAATTTGCAGGGGACACCAGGTTTTGTTCTCTCACCTGTTTGATCTGCAAATCCAAGGCTCACCCTATACTCCAGATAGATGACCTACATTAACTGAGAAATGATTATGCTGAGTATCATGTGAATCAAAGAATGGCACAATTTGTCCGTATCTTATGAAGAGTCTCCCGAAACTGTTTTCAATACCGATGTCAGTCTCAGTGACCAGATATTGGATACGTTGAAACGATTTCCCAGAAGGTCTAGAGCTCATTAAGAGTCTTAAACAACTTGTGACCTAAGTTGCCAACCAAGTTAATGAATCGTAACTTGAATGTGTTACTTCTGTCATTACAGAATAATACATAAGAGTCAAAAAACTCAGGAATGGTTCTAAGGGGTTTCAATCTAACCTTAGTTACACAGCTTTTGAAAACGTCTGATCTTGACACCAGTCCCTTAAAACGCTATCATCCCACGTCAGATCTGCCTTTCCTGTCGACGATCATAGGAAAAGGCAGTGAAACCTCGACTTATCAATCATCTTTCTACTCCTGAGCTTATGTACAAATATCAGTCGTCATACAGAGGTTCCCATAGTACCGACACGGGTCTTCTATGTGCTGTCAGTGGAGTTCATCAAAGTGTTGATGCCAGCAACATTGCTCGACTTGGTCTACCGGACGGCGTTCTCGCTGTATTGTCAACCATAACAGAGTACTAAATACATAAGCCATTATCACCACACCTGTTGTCACCACACCTACTTGTGTGATCAATTTCAATCTGTAATAACTGAAAACATTACCTCCGAGAAATAGAAACTATCAAGTGGTTTGCCACAAGGATTCGTGCTTGGAATAGTCCAATTTACTGAGTACAAACGGCAACTCGGTAGTCGTATTGACAAATGCGATGTTAGACGTCACTCCGTGTGATCTTTCAGTCTTGTCAAGAATTGACTACTTCAGTATTCTATGTTCTTCAACATTGTTTGTGTGTGTGACTTGCTTGATAAAGGTGCTGGCATCTATACTGCAAGTCGTGAATCCATAACATGTTGTCTTCTTCATACCAGCTTCTAAATGCCACTTACAGAGGTAGCACTCACTTGTCAGCAGAGAAATTATGAAAATGTACAGTACATGACAGAAAAACTCACATGAAGAAATATTGAGATACCCGCAATCCGTTATATCATATATAAGGATAGCAGCAGCTCCTGAAATTCGAATTTCAAATGTTAAGTGTGTCAACCAATGGTTAGTAAGCATTCAGTTAACGTTCGTATGATATCAAACATTCCATAACTGTCACACAGTCTGATTATCCAGTTATAAAAATAATGAATGGCAGTTGTTTGGGATAATTCGATGTGATGCATTGTGAACAAAATACTTGACATGAAAGCTGATGCCGTTATAAACTACCTTGATCATCTAATTAGCATAAAGTTTCAAACGGCTTCATGTCACAAATATGAGCTGTGGGATAGCCTGAGTGATAACGTTTGGCACTTTATGTGGGACAGCCGGGGTCGAATCTGCAGAAATACTTCTAAATGAGACCATTTATTATCCCAGTGTATGTCTTTCAGAAATATCCACAACCAGTGTCCTGTCAGCGTCCAGTGTCACCGTCGCCCATAATGCGGCGTCAACGGAGGCGTCCACCGCCACGTCGGTTGATTCTGGTTATTTAACCGGTGCTTCGTCAGTTGTACTCACAGATCACTCAAGCGGCAGCATCACTGCATCGTTCACACCAACACCGTTCACTGCGACGCCGTTAGGGTATACATCTCCGTTACCGACGCTGTCCAAAATGGTAACATCGTCTTCAGCGACTGTACCAAAGATAACGTCAACGCTTGATGTGCTGTTATCAACGTCATATCACATCAACGATGCATCTGTACTTCTTGTCAGATGTTTCCATGTTAATGTAACGCGTTCTTCAGAAGAGTATACTAAAAATATTCCAATCACCAAGAGGTTTGCGCCCGGAGCCGAAAGAAGCAAAGGGAGGTGAAGCTCTAGGAGCAGTAGCTATAATAATACTGGTGTCAGTATGTTGTGTATTGTTGTTATTGATTTAATGAGCATTCAAAGGCATTGCAGCACCCTTAAGTCAAATCTGCGGGACATGAAGATGCGATGTCGGGAAGTTACCGATGATGACGTTGTGCATGTTGAAGATACCAGCAGGAAAGGAACGACGGCAGCTAACGACAATGTCAAGGTCGCCACAATTTTCCAAATCTCCAGAACATGAGGTATTTTAGTGCTGTAATGATACTGCTGGAACATACCATATATGTGCTATTATGACACAGTGAAAGTGAAAATACATAAGCTCCACAATGGACGCTGTGTAGACTGTATGTTGAACACATATGATATAATTCTTAAATTTAATATATCTTTCTGACGACTATAAGTGTTATTATTTCGATGATAATAAATATTCATTTTAACCTATTGCCTGAGGATGATGATACGATGATGATAGTGATGATGATACCAAACATTAGTTTTCCTCAGTAAATATGTCATGTACAAGATTGGTTCCACGGGAAGCCCTCGGGAAATATCCAAGGTTCATCTCATCACCTGCAGGAGTTGCCTATAGTTGGTATCCTGCGTGTGGAGTAAGCTGCTCAGAGAAAATGCCTGCAGGTGAACTCATATTTCCTTCATGTGTTGCTACTAAATAACATCTTCTTCGAGAACTTCGTTCATATATGAGTGTGTAATTTCATGAATGTATCTCATTGTACATTTGACGAATTGTAAATAATATCTAAAATGTCCTGTATTGTTGAAGCCTTGTTTTCGCTCAGACCTGATACCTCGTTGGCAACAGAGCGATCGTTTTAAAAATAACGGACAAGCTGACCCTGGCGTAACCAGCAGAAAATAACAGTCGATTGAATTCTAGCATAAAGGCATTTGAAATGAGCCAAATGGTGCTAAAATGTACCATCATTTGGGGAATATGAACAATTCCAGTTCAATCATCCTGTAGAAACTGGTCGTCGGGATGTTAAAGGCACCGGTGGGAACGTCATGGTATCTCGGTTATTCGACAGCTACTACTATCTTTGTCTTTGTTAATTGTGGATCTGAATATATTGCATCTAGTTATGATGAATGAGTGAGGAGTGAGTTTAGTTTTACGCCGCACTCAGTAATATTCCAGGTGTATGGCGGCGGTCTGTAAATAATCGAGTCTGGACCAGACAATCCAGTGATCAACAGCATGAGAATCGATCTGCGCAATTGGGAACCGATGACATGTGTCAACCAAGTCAGCGAGCCTGACCACTAATCCGTTATGATGAATGCACTTACCTATATAAATACAGGAATCTCTTGAGCACAACAAACGTTTCCATTGTAAAGGAACATTTTGAATTTATGTCAGTATTAACAGTAAATGTACCACATAGCTGCCTGTGCGGTTGCGTTAAGTATTGTTGTGTGATAATTGTTTATATATGCTCTTGAACAACCGTCCCTGTTGGAAAATAAAAAAAATAAACGACATGTTCCAGGTGTAACCATAGCATCCATATCCCGTGAAGGAGCGGGTTCGGACATGCGCAGAACGTCTGTCGGGAGTTGCAGACCTGGTACCCTGGAATGGCTTGGTTTGGCTGCACTACATATAGAGCACGTGCAGCCATTCCATGGGAACAGGCTGCAGCAGCTGTTGGCATGGGTTCGGAATGCACCACAACCATCATCTAGCATATCACATACACCTGTCCCTATCCACTATCGCAATCAGTGTCACGAGGCATAACGCCATTACAAATCATGTGCCTATGCTCTGTCCCTATGGCCTAAGTGAGTGAGTTTTAGTTTTACGCCGCTTTTAGCAATATTACGGCAAGGGACACCATGACTGGGCTTCACATATTGTGCCTATGTGGGGAATCGAACCCGAGTCTTCGGCGGGACGAGCGAAGGCTTAACCACTAGGCTACCCCAACGCCCCCTTTCCCTATGAAGCTGTGTAAGTGAGAGGGTGTGTTTCTACGGTGTAGCCAGGACAGGGATGCATCCCTGTGTCGTTTCTTTTATTCCTCTCCAGACATGGAACCGCTTCCACTTCAACAGTGATGCTGATTATTGCACTGTATACTGAATGGCATTTGGGTTGACGATATCAAGTGTTAACATTAGGTGTTAATTGATAAAGCATTCTTTCATCAACTAAAAACATAATACAATAGAAACTGAGAGTTGTGAGATTTTTCTTACACAATAGTGCACAGGTATTACAGAAGTGATTCAAAGACATTTGACTAGCTATCAAAACATCAGTAGTGTTTTCTAACTGACTGGCAAATGAGTAGCGGGGTATATTATTGCATTTGTGGAGGTATAAACGGGAAATATACGATCTGCACACTTTAGGTTCATCTGCGTCTTGTCCTCGTTACAAGCAATGAAAGTAGAAGTGACTAAATGTGGGTACAGTGGCTGGTGGTTAGTTACTACAGTGGATGTTGTTACAGTGGTGGTGGTGGTTAGTTACTACAGTGGATGTTGTTACAGTGGTGGTGGTGGGTAGTTACTACAGTGGATGTTGTTTACAGTGTGGTGGCGGGTAGTTACTACAGTGGATGTTGTTACAGTGGTGGTGGTGGGTAGTTACTACAGTGGATGTTGTTACAGTGGTGGTGGTGGGGTAGTTACTACAGTGGATGTTGTTACAGTGGTGGTGGTGGTTGAGTTACTACAGTGGATGTTGTGGTTAAAGTGGTGGTGGTGGGTAGTTACTACAGTGGATGTTGTTACAGTGGTGGTGGTGGGTAGTTACTACAGTGGATGTTGTTACAGTGGTGGTGGTGGGTAGTTACTACAGTGGATGTTGTTACAGCAGTGGGTGGTGGGTAGTTACTACAGTGGATGTTGTTACAGTGGTGGTGGTGGGTAGTTACTACAGTGGTGTTACAGTGGTGGTGGGTGTAAGTAGTTACACAGTGGATGGTGGTTACAGTGGTGGTGGTGGGTAGTTACTACAGTGGATGTTGTTACAGTGGTGGTGGTGGGTAGTTACTACAGTGGATGTTGTTACAGTGGTAGTTGTGGGTAGTTACTACAGTGGATGCTGTTACAGTGGTGGTGGTTGGTAGTTACTACAGTGGATGTTGTTACAGTGGTGGTGGTGGGTAGTTACTACAGTGGATGTTGTTGCAGTGAGGTGGTGGGTAGTTACTACAGTGGATGTTGTTACAGTGGTGGTGGTGGGTAGTTACTACAGTGGATGTTGTTACAGTGGCTGGTGGGTAGTTACTACAGTGGATGTTGTTACAGTGGTGGTGGTGGGTAGTTACTACAGTGGATGTTGTTACAGTGGTAGTGGTGGGTAGTTACTACAGTGGATGTTGTTACACAGTGGCTGGTGGTTAGTTACTACAGTGGATGTTGTTACAGTGGTGGTGGTTTGGTAGTTTACCTACAGTGGATGTTGGTTGCAGTGGTAGTGGTGGGTAGTTACTACAGTGGATAAGTGTTACAGTGGTGGTGGAGTAGTTACTACAGTGGATGTTGTTAGTTACAGTGGTGGTGGGTAGTTACTACAGTGGATGTTACAGTGGTGGTGGTGGGTAGTTACTACAGTGGATGTTGTTACAGTGGTAGTGGTGGGTGCAGTTACTACAGTGGTAGTGGTGGGTAGTTACTACAGTGGATGCTTATTACAGCAGTGGTGGTGGGTAGTTACTACAGTGGATGTTGTTACAGTGGTGGTGGTGGGTGGTTACTACAGTGGATGTTGTTACACAGTGGTGGTGGTGGTAGTAGTTACTACAGATGGTTGTTACAGTGGGTAGTGGTGGATAGTTACTACAGTGGATGTTGTTACAGTGGTGGTGGTGGGTAGTTACTACAGTGGATGTTGTTGCAGTGGTAGTGGTGGGTGAAGTTACTACAGTGGATGTCGTTACAGTGGTGGTGGAGTGGTTACTACAGTGGATGTTGTTACAGTGGTGGTGGTGGGTAGTTACTACAGTGGATGTTGTTACAGTGGTGGTGGTGGGTAGTTACTACAGTGGATGTTTGTTACAGTGGCTGGTGGTTAGTTACTACAGTGGATGTTGTTACAGTGGTGGTGGTTGGTAGTTACTACAGTGGATGTTGTTACAGTGGTTGTGGTTACAGTGGGTGGAGGGTAGTTACTACAGTGGTTGTGGTTACAGTGGGTGGAGGGTAGTTACTACGGTGGTTGTGGTTACAGTGGGTGGAGGGTAGTTACTACGGTGGTTGTGGTTACAGTGGGTGGCGGGTAGTTACTACAGTGGTTGTGGTTACAGTGGGTGGTGGGTAGTTACTACAGTGGTTGTGGTTACAGTGGGTGGAGGGTAGTTACTACAGTGGTTGTGGTTACAGTGGGTGGAGGGTAGTTACTACAGTAGCTGTGGCTACGATTGTAAGTTGTTACTTGCTGCAGTCGATGTCCACAGTGTGGACAGGAAAAGATGATTTTTGTTGTAGTTGTGGTAAGTAGTTTCTGCAGTAGAGGTTGTTGAAGTACGAGGTGTTTCGCTAATATAGGACACGTGATTGCAGAGAGGCATAGCGGGAAACAGGGTACATCGTGAGCGTTTATAAAAGACATGAAATAGCAAATACAAAACGAAAGATGAACAAATATATATCAACTATATAGTTAACTGAACTTTACCATGGACATATACGTACATGTTCAAAAATGACTCAAAGGAAACTTTAACGTTTGACGGTCACGTATAACTTTTGACCTTCTTTATCTGGTCACTTTGGAGGCAATGACGTCATAAAACATAAATGCGTTAGGAACCTTTAAAACCATTCAAACCTATCTAAAAGAGCAGTGCCAATTCTACAAACCCGACTGCACTATTAACGTGTGCTTCTGTGAGTCACTATCAAACAAGTGATGACACCAGGTGTTCGCGAGAGGGTCAGCGCGTTCTGACCCACCCGTGGTACCCGTCATAACAAATGTAAACTAGACAAGTAATTTGTTCACACGAAAATACACAGGAACGTATAGTACAAAGTGAAACTTAGGGAGACTATCGAGGGCATCGTTATTGTCACTGATTACCGCGCTTCATGTGAGTAAGAATGATTTACGCCGCCGCTAGCAATATTCCAGCAATATCACGGCGGGGACAGCAGCAAAAATGGGCTTCTACACGTTGTACCCACATAATGGGATAGATCAGTGAAATTGCATGCGTAGAATGATATAATAATGATTCAAAGAGTCGTCATTCCGAGTGTAATATTTTGGAATAATATGAAAATATGTATGCCAAAGTTCTACCTAATCAAGCTGGTAATAACAGAATATTGAATATCTTGAGGTGCCTCCATAATGTATATTTGCTTTAGAAAAGCAAATTTTGAAACATAATGTTGATCATATTTCCTTTATATTCTGAAATCAGATGTGATCAAATTGACGACACAATGCAGAGAAATGTAATAAAATTAAACCCTAAAATACTCGAAGCTAGCTAATCAAGGAACGAAACATGCCGGATATTACGATCTGAGAGAAGACAGATTAATCTTCAGATCTTTTATTTTTCAAAATAAACTCATAAAGTTGTCACATTTTTTGTTACTCAGTAACTTTAAACTGTTATTTCATGTCCGCAAAACACCCTATCATGCAAAGATCGTTTTAGAATTTTTCATTTTCAAATTTTCAGGTTGGTAATAAATCACATAACCCGCTTATTCAGGAATTGATACATAGGACTCTTTAGAAGAGACTGCCAAATTAGATCTCTGTTCATCTTTGACCTGACGTGTAATATTATAGATCGTAGATAAGCGCTACACGTTTTAAACAGATTGAAATCCGTGGCTTGCAAACTATCGACAGATTAAAATCTGTTTTGCAAAGTATTACTATGAATGCTTCGGCCGTTTTATGTCTGTTGCAGAAAATGGTATGATACGGTTTCTAAAATTAAAACCATTAAGCCCTATTGTCGAAGTGTTTTGCCCTAAATTGATCGGGGATTTGTTAGAAGGAGGGTGAGATAATGTTTTCACTCATTTAACTTCTTTTCTGTTTAGAATTCGGAACAAATGGCAGCGATTTAGTTTGCTTTAAGATCAGTAAACACTATTATCAAAGAAAGAGCAACGTGACGACCGATACCGTTATGTAGCCTATGCCGTGGAGATGCATGGCTCTGTTGTCTCGCCAAAACTAGCCCTTCTTGCCTGATGGTGCTGGGTGAAGAGATTGGTTGTTTTCACTTGCAGCTTCTATTTAGATGTGTTTTCTGTTCAGAAACAGCTTTGGTTGACGACAACACATCAAGGCGGTCTTTGGATTTACAAAAAGCATGAAGCATTTCGCCTGGACATTTCTGACCTGGTTGCCATTGTGGTCCAGCTGAACAGTTGTTGCCTTCGAAGGTTGTTGTGGAGGCCGGGGTAGCGAGGAAGGGATGATGATGGTCGACGATGCTGAAATGAGGTGTTAGCAATACAGGTGTTTGATGATGTCGCCGCATCGCATCATATAAATTCATATGTGTTGCGCATACTTTTGTCAAAAGTATATGTAAAATATTATCATCGTGGTAAACCGTCATGTCATCCTGGAAAATATGCATGATAAATAGAAATAGGTAATAATTATTTTATTAAAGTGACGATATCGCCTTTAGATACGGACAAGTGTGTTTAGTACACATGCGAAGAGAAGAACAAGACTTTGCTCGCCAAACTTTCAAATGAAATTTTGAATTTCAGTGCATTTGGTTTAATTAATACCAAACATAGGGGTCTTCTGAAAGCGTTTTATCCTAAACAAACCCGTGAAGATCCGCGGTTAGAACCTGATCTTCCAGTAGCCCGTAGCAGCGTAAGAGGCGACTAACGGGATCGGTGGTCGGGCACGCTGACATGTGTCATCGAATCCCAATTGCGTCGACTGATGTGCATGCACTGTTGATCACCTGGATTGGTCTGGTCCATCGACTTGATTGCTTTACAGACCGTCGCCATATGGCTGCCATTTATTGTAAACTACACTAACTCATTCCTCACTAACTCCTCATTATCCTTAAGCCGATAAAACACTGCCATACAATACATATTTGATTCAAAGGATGACTGAAAGCATATAAAATCACAAACATTTATAAACTAATTAAGATCACAACTAAGAAAATCAAGATTTTTATTCAGATGAACTGTCACTAGTACACATATACACCAAATTTATCATCCATTCATTCACCTCATGAAGCTTAAGCATATTCTCTGAAGTGAGTGAGTGAGTTGAGGATTTTATGCCGTTTCTAGCAAAATTAAAATAGAAATCTCATATTGCACTCAGGTGGGGAAACGAACCTAGACCTGCGAGATGACCAGCGAACACATACCGTATAGGGCTACCACCGCACATATGACTCCTGAAACCCTTATGTTCTCAAACATAAAGAAGTTGATCACCATTGAATAAAGTCTTCTTGCTGCGTCTTGAGGCCATCCTTAAGTCAGATTGAACACTAGCCATGACAACACATATTTGAAGAAAGGGTGACTTCGGCTGGAGAAAACAATCCCGCCATGGCGCATATACACAATGGCCAACTCTGGAACTACAGTCTTTCTTGATGATAGCACACCAAGTACTTCATCATCCGTTCATTCATCCAGTGAAAATCAAGCATATTCTCTGGAAGTGAGTGAGTTGTTGGCTTTGTGAGAGTTTCTAGCAATATTCAAGCAGAAATATCATATTGCCAAGGTGGGGAAATGAACCTAGACCTGCGAGATGACCAGCGAACACATACCGTATAAAGCTTCCCCGCCGCATATATGCTCTGAAACCTTATGTTCTCAAACATAAAGAAGTTGATCACCATACTCTTTCACCCAAAGTGTTTCACTGTATGAAATCTAATTCAAAACAAGATCACAATTGTTTCGTACATATGTCTCTGAGAGCACTGCTATAATTATTTAACTTTACCAGACTGTCCGTCCTACAGACTTTATTGTGATTGTGACATAACACCCAGGGCATCCCTGATCCCATCAACTACGTCCACTTAAATATTCTGTGTGATTTGTGAACCATGGCAGTGTTCAGCTAAGATGGTATAGACAATCTTATCTGATGTTTCTGTCGCTTCTGTGTTGATGCATGTTTCGTTACGCTTCGAGTCAATGCTGTGTTTCCGATAGCAGTGGTGTGTAACTATTTGGAACATTTTCGTCGGAACAGCACTAAAGTGAAGGGTCTGTTGTACCGTAGAATAATTCTCTTCATGATGTACCATTCATCATCCCCTGGTAGTCCCGGAGCAGATTTTACCATAGCTTGATCCAGCGAGTGTAGTTAAGAGCCTTTTAACGACATTTTATTCAAGCTGAGTGAGTGGAGTTAAAATTTCAAGTCACATCGGTCGTAGTTCAGCAATATCGTTGACTATGAAAGCTTTATATTAATAAAAAAATAACATAAATGGTATGCAGATCTGTCAAAAAGGACAGTAAAATAACTAGAATATCACAGATTTACATATAATATAACTAGCACTTAACCATAAAATGATATTTGTATTAATGAGACATGATTGTAAAATCGGGCTATAGATCGACAGCATCTGTCACCGACATCAAAGATGATCACGTCACATCGTCAGAAACATCGTTACGTGCCTGAGTAACACCGCTCTTACGAAAGGCGTACTAAGCCAAAACCTCGACAATATGTTAACCTTGTTATACGGTGCCTTAGCGTTACTTAGACCTTACAGAGTTATGTAAAATGGCGGCCCAAAACTGCGAGGAACTTTTCTCCGGGTTTGATGCTTCCTTTGCAGTTCGGGCTGGTGGGGTAACCTAGTGGTTAAAGCGTCCGCTCGTCACGCCAAAGACCATGGTTCGATTCCCCACATGGGTACAATGTGTGAAGCCCATTTGTTGTGTTCCCCGCTGGAATAGTGCTTAAAGCGGCGGAAAACCAAACTCAGTCAGTCATTCAGTCAGTCCTTCACAGTTCTGTGGGAAAATTAAGAGACGAGGCTAGGAATTCAATAGGCGCTAACATCAGTGTTATAACGTTAACATGCATCCCTAAAACCACGAGAGAATTAAATCAGATTCCCTATTTAGATTTGCAGTTTTGCTCATGAGTCATAACGATTAGGCATGGTATGGAGAGACAGAACACATTCGTCGTGAAATACATAACAGATTAATCTTACATTGAAACAATAACAAATCAAATAAAAGAGGTGAGCCACCGAACGGTGCTGCCCGATATTCATCAATCACAAACACGCAATATTCATCCAATCACGACATACATGAGTGTATTAAAACGTTGAGTTGAAGCATGTGACCAAAAGTCAGGCTAGGGTTCGAACCATAGAAAAAGACATGTTTGGCACTACGAGCTCAGTGTGCGGGTTTTCGAGCTCAACAGTTAGGAATCCAGTCCAGGCCACTCAGTTGCCCCGTGTGGTACGAGTCTACCCTGTTTGTTGATGAAGTTGTATTTAGAGATGGATTGAGACAGAGTAAAACTATATGAGAGTATAACTTGATGTTGCGTTTATCTATGAATGTATCTGCGCCAGTACGTGCAATCACTCCTTGACTTAGCATCCTGCAACGGACCAAGCGAGTGGAGCGCCAGAGCTACCGTCTCCCAGGAAAATGTGGAACGACCATAATTAATAGGTAACTGTGGTAGGGTTTACTGAAGCCCAATCGCCAGTTACGACACCAGACACTGACTGGACATTAGTCTTCCAATCACGGCATAATTTCATACGTTTCCTGTCTGATATATGTTCAACAAATAGAAATCCCAGGGCACGTGGCATCAACTGGATTTGGACACATTATAAAAGGTCTAAATGTAAAGAGAGATGCATGCATAAATTATAAGTATACTGAAAAGCAGAAGAAACGCAAGTTTCGAAAAAGGAAATCTCATACAAGTAAGCGTTCATGTTTTGTTTTCTATTTTAAAACGTTTCTTTTGCTGTTCAGTATAGAAGCCTTGGTCAGTTACTGGACTTCACGAATTAGGAGAGAGTAGCATCGCAGACAAGAACGGTTTGAAAACGCGTAAATACACAATAGCACATTTGTCAATGATCATTGAAAGTTCCGAAATATGATCAGGTAGTGATAAATGTAACAATCTTATCAGAAATGTAGGTTCTTAGATTACTTGAAGTCCACTTAAAAGTAACGTTTTAACGATCGGAATTATCTATTGGGATCGTGCACTTTCCAGGGATAAGGGGAGGTTGTCAAGATCTACCATGTTGTAGTTCGGGTGAAGAGGAGTGAGTTAAAATTAAAAGTCACATCGGTAGTATTTCAGTCATATTGTCACTATGAAAGCTTTGTATTAATAAACCATTAACATAAATGGTATGTATATCTGTCAAAAAAGGATAGTAAAATAACTAGAATATCACAGAGTTACATATTATAAAACTAGCACTTAACAATAAAACATTTGTATTCACGACACATTGTAACAATCTTACCAGAAATGTAAGTTCATGGACTTGAAGTCCAGTTAAAATAACGCTTTAAAGATCAAATTATCTATTGGGATCGTGCACTTTCCAGGGATAAGGGAGATTGTCAAGATCTACCATGTTGTAGTTCCGGGTGAAGAGATCATCACTCTCAGTGAACTGAAAGCATAAAGAGGTTCAGCGTTATGGATAACCACTTCAGGTTGATTACATACATAGCGAGGTTTCCATGAAGACATGCGGTAGTGGTATAGGGAAGGAGGCCATGAATATAATCAGTCAATGCCCAATACTTTATTCATACTCAATATGGACATGGTAAATTTAGCGATTGTCATGCTGGAACTTCATGTCATAAAATTACAAAACGTGATTGACAATGGGTCAAAACCTGCAGATAAAATAACTCCCAGTTTTACACAAATCACAAATGGTGCTACCCATCTGTTTTCGATGATTCATTCCTCTGTGGTGTAGTGGTTAGAGCGTCCGGAGAGCTGAAGGTCGCGAGTTCGATATCCGGCGGCGTTATACTACAAGACGTTAAAATATTATGTGAAATATATGTTGGTCCCTGCCTGGCGCTCGGCATTAATGGATACAGCAAGGACTGGTTGGCTCAAGGAGTCAACATAATGTGTCTGGGGTATTCATGCTTAACTACGCATGGTATCTCAGTGAGCTAGCACCATGAAACCAGTTTGAGTCCAGTCGGGCTACCATTTTACCATGTGAACGCTGTACATGTAAGCAAATGTCAGTGTCAGGAACGTTGAAGATATGATGCCATTATGGTTCGAACAATTTTCACTGCATGTTCGCTGGCTGTAAAACAATACTGTTCTATTGTTACTGATCCAGGGGAGTTCACTTGCCATCTTCATTGCTTAAATATATATGAGAGTGTTTGTGTGAACGGGTATGATACAGCACGTGAGTGTAACGCAACATAACACAGCGCTTTGTGCATTGAAATATATAAGTACAAGACGGTACTCGTTGTCCGTTTGGTAGTAGGTTGGTAGACAACATATCAGGGGAGACTGTGAACATTTGTGAAACATGTTGCTTTTCGTCCTAACATAATCTAGTATCTATCTAGTACTTATTAAACAACTTATACTTATATATTGAATGGTAAACACTGCAGTACCTATCAAGTAGTAACCATGAAACGTTCCTTTTATGCCTTTTCCATTTTCCAGAAATGTTCCTCAACATCTTATCAAATAACCTATATTTATGTATTGAATGGCAGCCATTAGAGTAAAAAGCCTTTGTACATACTTACCCTTTTTGCGAACACCTGGTGTCATCTCTGATTTTAGTTCTCCACTTATCTCAATATTGTGTAATACGTCTATGTCTTACCCGTGAAGATCCGGGTTAGAATTGATCTTCAGTAACCAATACTGTCGTAAGAGGCGACTAACGGGATCGGTGGTCAGGCTCGCTGACTTGGTTGACACACGTCATCGGTTCCCAATTGTGTAGATTGATGCTCATGCTCACGATTGATGATCACTGGATTGTCTGGTACAGTTTCGATTATTTACAGACCACCGCCATATAGCTGTTATGTTGCTGAGTGCGGCGTAAAACTGAACTCAATCATTCAATCTTCCGTCCGTTAACCAAGACTGGTTATCATTTGGCGTTGGTGTTTCGTATGAACTATTTTGCTTCTTAACGCGAGTGAGTGAGTGAGTGAGTGAGTGAATGAGTGAGTATAGTTTAACACCGCCTTTAGCAATATTCCAGCAATATCACGGAGGGGACACCATAAATGGGCTTCACACATTGTACCCATGTGGGGAATCGAACCCTGGTCTTTGGTGTGACGAGCGGACGCTTTAACCACTAAGCTACCCTACCGCCCCAGAAAGAAAAGTAGCCTTACCCATTTATGAAATAGTCATTAATCAGTTTGAAAATATAGTTAAAGGAAATATTTTAAAATAAGCTTAAGATAGCCTTATTCTATGATGTGGAACGAAGTGCAATGCTGACTGTACTGTGGTCATGAGGCTGAAAGTTATTCTCTGGCGTTGACGTTGTATTATAACCATATCCTATTTAAACAACAAAAGATATAGGACGACAGATCATGATGTTGAACACACGATTAGAATCAACTTAAAAAATAATGTTCTACTTATTTGCCACGTCCTGAGCTGGATTAATGGTTTAAAAAGGTATTAAAGATTGCATTAATTCAAATTTTAAAAAAAATATGCCAATGTACGGTTTTGGGGTTAGTGAGCCACAATAATTTACAGTTATTGCTTGCCATACAGGGCGGAGAGTGGCTGTAGGATTTCTGTGGTAGTCGTACACGGACGGCGCTGATGATGCCAATCACCGAACTGTATGGCCCAGAATCAACTATACAGTATATTTACTTTATGGATAACAACTTCTTTTTTATTATGATGCGACGTTGTCAAGCCAGAGTAAATTGATACAGCACAGATCGTGATGAATAAAGAAGTTGTTATCCATAAAGTTTTATACTTTCTTATGAGAGAGAGAGATGACGATGACACTAACACAACGTCACACCTGGAAGATGTCATATCGAAATAGTCACCTACTCGCATAATTCGAAACTCAACCTCAGTCTGTATTCATACCTTACCTGGGCTACAATGGACTTGCTTTGTCAAGGACACTGACATATATCCATAGGATATTTGCAGGGTAAATTTATTCAAGATGTAAAACAATTCTGAGTGAAAAATATATATAAACATGGTTAGTACTGGGAATACAATATAAAATCATCATGCATAATGTTCAAACCAGTCATTAGTTCCACAGAATTATGAGAAGAGTTATCATGAGTCACTGATTGTCCAATAGTCTATAATAGTATGCATTTCAGGCACTCATATTGATATGATTACATCTTCTTCATCTTGGTTTCTTCAACAAGCGTAATTGGTATGTATGTCCTTTAGAGGTTCGTGTGTTCATTGTCGAATCTGTGTACACATCCGTGACGGTTTAACCTATTACAACACCATCAATCTCTGCCTCACACAAGAAATACTGTTGCTGAGAACAGAACTCGTCATCCCAGAGGAATAGGTTATTCTCTCTCCAGACCATCAGACAGTTCTGGTGCGTGTTGTGGTCGTCCATATCGTCATTATTTGGGTCGCTGCCGTTCCACCATGTCAGACCAATTTTTCCGCCCCCGAAACCCCATTGCCATTCACCCTCTATTAAATAGTCCAATCCCCCCAACCAGACTCCGTCTGTTGGTATGGTGGTTGCTTCCTTCTGCAATTGGGCCTTCACGAACTGATGCTCAGCGGCAGTTTGGACAAAAGCAAGGTGAGCTTCAATCGCCTGACAGTATGTTGCCGCCTCTGCCCAGCTCGCCTTAACTCTCACCAAGGCATAGCAAGATTCGTCGTGGTGGATATAACCATTTAAACACTGTCCAGCAACAGATGGTACTCCCAAAAAAGCCAGGACAACAATAGAAAGAGAAGTCATCACGCCAGGATTTTCAGGGGACTCAGTTGTTCAGTTTACAGCGCTCAGTTTGCCGTACTTTAGCTCTGTCTGCATTTATATAGGCAAGTAGTGAATATGCATTAAAGTGAAACTTCAATTCACTTCATACACACAAATCTCAGGATGATACCACTTGAACAAACTCACAGGAGGCCAGGTAAGTGACAATTAGGATTGATAGCGCTACTTATTCAAATGCAAGAAACTGCTATGTCAAGACTGTGATTGTATGAGCTTGCGAACGTTTCTTATTGTTATCAGACTTTCTACCCTCAAATCAACAACAAACGCATAAGCCACGTATAAATATGCAAACGGAAGTGATTGATGTATCAGCTAAAAGAAGTTGAGTAATTAAACCCCCAGTGAGCTTATGTGTGAAGGTCGTATGGACACCATCCGTAATTGTCATCGTTTGTCACGATTATACAGACAGGTAATCAACAAACGTGTGCAGTGAATGTATACCACAGACAAGCAGCTCAAACTTAAAGAATAGGGCCATTCAGCTTTGTGAGATATCTTAAGACATGGACATACACTACACTTAGAGGATAATAAATTGAGTATAGTGCCCTCTCCAAATTATACTTTTTGATAAACATTCTCTCGGTAGACAGTAGGTTCTATCGTAATGATAACTAGCTCGCTTATGGAATGATTGATGTGCTGACAACATACATACTTGAATAAGCATGAGTGCTTTCTGTGCAGTCATCCTGACAAAACAACTGGTGAAACCTATGAAGGCTATGTCTAATATTAATATTGGAATAATAGGTTTCAGAGAATAGTTCAACTCGTAATATTCAGTCAACGTTTTGTTTCGAATTCCATGTGCCGAACTGGTGTCCCTCTACGATCCGTATTTTGTTATCGTTTAGCGTTCGTGTTGAATCTCTGATAAGTCAGGGTATCCCCATAGGTCCCATAGCGAGGTTTGTCTGTATCAATTCCTTCTGACGTACGTTAATAAAGACAGGTTGCTTGAGACCCCTTTTATAATACAGGAAAGTGTCAGAACGAATTCCATAAACATAAGATAGTACGAACATCTTGTGTCACCGCCGATCAAAATAATTTTAACCAGCTAGTAATAAATCGCTTTTCCAACAAACAACATGTAAACACTATGCAATTATAACATAAACAGCTGCATTATACAATAAACTAGGTCGACAAATCAATACATATTACTAAATTATAGTAATAACTTACGAAATACACTTCAGAGTGGCAGTTGAAATTCAATGACAGTCAGGTGTTTATAGAACGGAAATATAACATGCTGGTGGGCACAATACTTTCGAGTGCCTATTGTCTGACGACACTATGTTGCTACTGAGATACATTTCTGACCAGTTGACCAAATGTCCGTTTAAGGCGTATGTCCCCCAAGCAACCATTTTATGTAGGATTGGTACATCGCTTACAATAGGGTACGTAAGTTAGAATCGCGTGATGTGTATTTCCTATAAAGGCAGGTGGGGTATCTAATACATCTATTGTCAAGTGTATTAACGTTCGTCCGGAAACCATTGCTGGACTTAGCGCTCGGTGCGCTGTCATTAGGAGCGTTTCTGATTCTCTACGCTAGCTGCTCAACGTGTGTGGCAAACGAGGATCTCATTGGTCAAGAGCCGTGAAGAGAAGGTCCTGGTGAGAATTGTTCTTCAGTAATAATCCAGGCTTGTCGTAAGAGGTGACTAACGGGATCGGGTGGTCACACTCGCTGACTTGGTTGACACATGTCATCGTATCCAATTTTGTAGACCGATGTTCATTCGGTTGATTATTGGATTGTCTGGTCCAGACTCGATTATTTACAGACCGCCGCCTTATAGCTGTAATATTGATGAGTGCAACAAACAAACACACATTCAGACAAAAACCTCCCGGGAGACTCGGAAAACACTCGTTTTGTATATGTCAGTTAACAAGTTTTCATCCCAAATGAATATTAACAAGGGTGTCATAACGCTTAACTCAATCAGATGACTTCTTTGAGAGGTATTTAGAAGTTGGAGCAGTAAGGAAGGATAACAATATATGGATGAACAACTTCTTTATTGCTGCGAGAGCATTTATAATTATATTAGTTTCTAACACTATTATAACTATTATAACTATTACAAACTTCACAGTCTTAGTTTGTGTGGCTGTGTGTTATCGACAAATGATTTCACTACAGGATTCTGACTTATGGATGTCTTTGTGTGGCTGTGTGTGTACAGACAAATGTATTCACTGCTGGATTGAGCCTTATGGATGTCTTTGTCTGGCTGTGTGTGTACAGACAAATGTATTCACTGCAGGATTCAGCCCTGTGGATGTCTTTGTCTGGCTGTGTGTGTACAGACAAATGTATTCACTACAGGATTCAGCCTTATGGGTGTCTTTGTCTGGCTGTGTGTGTACAGACAAATGATTTCACTGCTGGATTCAGCCCTGTGGGTGTCTTTGTGTGGCTGTGTGTGTACAGACAAATGTACTCACTACATTATTCTGCCTTATGCATGCATGTGCGTGCCTGTGTGTACCGACAAATAGTTTCACTGCAGGATTCAGCGGGCGGGCGGGTGCGGGGCGGGTGGGTGAGTGGGTGTGTAGGTGGGTGGGTGAGTGTGTGGGTTAGTGGGTGAGTGAGTGAGTGAGTGAGTGAGTGGGTGAGTGAGTGAGTGAGTGAGCGAGCGAGTGAGCAAGCGAGTGAAGAAGTGAGTGAGAAATTTGGGTTTCATTATACAAATAAAAGTCTTCTGAAAGCGTTTTGAGTTTATCCTTAAGCCGATTTAACACCGCTATACAACACATATTTGAAGAAAAGGATGACTGGTTTTCTAAAAAACAATCCCATACATATATACACAAGTTCACAACTAAGAAAGTCTTCTTTCTTAAGATAAGCACATATACACCAAGTACTTGGTTTAAACATATTTTTATTCAAATTAAATGGAATAGGGATCGGTGAACAAGCTGTAAGCTTATATGAACACCTCTCCCTTACAAAAACAAATAATAATTACATAGTTTGGCTGTTAGTCATGTATACGCTCTACATAGTCCAAAAGAAGAGAGGTATGTCGACATCATAGGTTGAGAGTAAACAATCATTATCTTGAGAAAAGGGCGTCAAATCTGCCTGATTTTACGATATATAAATGAACAGATTCAAGAATCTGCATATTTACAGGTGCAGTTGCATGGACATTTCCGAATAATACTGAGTCTAATGCATATCGTTTTGGGTAAAAGTACATGTTATTTCGAGTTACAGTATATGTTGGTCAAGTAAAGAAAAAGTGAAAACTATCTTCAACTGTCCACATGAGCATATCGGACTTTCTAAAATGTATCTTTCATATTTGTGAGCGTTGAGGTCACTGCAGCCGAGTCGCACCAAGTACACCAAGTACTTCATCATCCATTCATTCATCCAGTGAAAATCAAGCATATTCTCTGAAGTGAGTGAGTTGAGCTTTATGTTGTTTCTAGCAATATTCAAGCAGAAATATCTTATCGCACCCAGGTGGGGAAACGAACCTAGACCTGCGAGATGACCAGCGAACACATGTCGTATAAGCTTCCCCACCGCACATATACTCTGAAACCTTATGTTCTCAAACATAAAGAAGTTGATCACCATACTCTTTCACCCAAAGTGTTTCACTGTATGAAATCAAATTCAAAACAAGATCACAGTTGTTTCGTACATATGTCTCTGAGAGCACTGCTATAATTATTTAACTTACCAGACTGTCCGTCCTACAGACTTGTGCGTGACTGTGGCATAACACCCAGGGCATCCAGGTCCCATCAACCATATCCACTTGAATATACTGTGTGATTTGTGAGCCATGACAGTGTTCAACTAGATGGTATAGACAGTTTTCTGATGTTTCTGTCGCGTCTGTGTTGATGCATGTTATTTCGTTACACTTAGAGCCAGTGCTGTGTTTCCGATAGCAGTGGTGTGTAACTATTTGGAACATTTTCGTCAGAACAGCACTAAAGTACAGGGTCTGCCTGTACCATAGAATAAATTCTCTTCATGATGTACCCTTCATCATCCCCTATTATTTCCGTAGCAGATATTAGCATTGCTTGATCCGGCTGCTGCGTACTTGGGGCCTTTTAACGACATCTTATTCACACTGAGCGAGTGAGTTAAAATTTAAAGTCACATCGGTAGTATTTCAGTCATATTGTCACTATGAAAGCTTTGTATTAATAAAACATTAACATAAATGGTATGTATATCTGTGAAAAAAGGATAGTAAAATAACTAGAATATCACAGATTTGTATTCACGACACATTGTAACAATCTTACCAGAAATGTAAGTTCATGGACTTGAAGTCCAGTTTAAAATAACGCTTTAAAGATCGGAATTATCTATTGGGATCGTGCACTTTCCAGGGATAAGGGAGATTGTCAATATCTACCATGTTGTAGTGCCGGGTGAAGAGATCATCACTCTCATCGAACTGTAAGCATAAAGAGGTTCAGTGTCATGGATAACCACTTCAGGTTGATTACATACATAGCGAGGTTTCCATGAAGACATGCGGTAGTGGTATAGGGAAGGAGGCCATGAATATAATCAGTCAGTGCCCAATACTTTATTCATACTCAATATGGACATGGTAAATTTAGCGATTGTCATGCTGGAACTTCATGTCATAAAATTACAAAACGTGACTGACAATGAGTCAAAACCTACAGATGAAGTAACTCCCAGTTTTACACAATTTAAAATAGCGCATGTAAAATACCAGTTAATATGTCTGAGCACAATAATGTGTGTGAAACTGAATCTTATGACATTTTATGTAATATGGCTACACCGGACGAGATGATACTCTCAACAAAATGGTACTTGAAAGAAAACCTTTAGGTCTTGTATTTTCATCCCACTCGGCCACCCATTGAAGTAAACAATTACAACTCTGCTGTATAGCTATCAAAGATAGTTTTGCTTATAAGAACATATTCTAAAAATGTAACAGTTTTGACACCTTATGAAGATTTTAGGCTTTAAATACAGAGAAAAATGTCAATCAGAGTTTTTCACAATTTTCACTTGGGTTTCTACAAATACGACCAGTTGTGTCATAATCAGTATAGGTGGCAGGTTTTCAGTGTACTGTGCTGTGCTGTATGCATAAAATATTTCTGCAAACTATTTTTGTTTTTGATTTGTTTTTTAAGTTTTTATCGTTCCTAAGAGTACAAAGGTATACAGCATTTCACATTTTCAGAGTTTGGCACACAGAATTCAAGAATACATACCAATAGTGAGTCTAGGTTTATTGTTGAGTTGGGAATATAGGTAGCCATTTTTTGTCATGATTCTGAGGATTATTATTTTTAATTGCAATGAACTCTTCTACATTGAAAATTTATCTCAAAACAACAAAAAAACTTTGACGTTTTGGAGCATGTTGTTTGGCAGATAAGATAATACGATTCAATAATCTATCAATGTATAATGGTCCAAACCAAGCTAGGTATTTTGTTATTTCAATTGCGTTCTCTGTATGACTGTTCATTCTAACTTCAATTGCAAGTTCATTGAAAAATGTTTGTGTTTCTCTACATTCCCAAAACACATGACAAATACTCTCATTCTGCTCATTACAAACACAGCAAATCAAGTTGTCAACAAGTTTCATTTATAAAAATTCTTTTTTAGTATAGATAATACCATGTAAAACCCTGAATTGGAAATCAAGTACTTTGACATCTTTCAAACCATATCTGTAAGTCATAAAAGTCCTATTCCAATTAAGAGTATCATTAGCAAAGATGATTGCCATTAAAGATACACATTAGGTAACTCTTCATTAGAAATCATGGCATCATAAAAATTCTAGACCCTTTGCGTGATTTCAGTAAATTCAAATGACATTCAGTTATGAGTAAATCAAAAACTGGGATATTTCGTGAGTGTCTAATGGTATATTTCCAAGAATCAGGTAGTATAATCAAAGCATGCAAATAGTCCAAATATGTGGCTATAATACCATAAATTGCCTTCAACAAATTATAAGAAACCAGTTTTGTCACACAGATCCTTAATTGTAAGAATTCCTTTACTTGCCCAGTTTTTATTGTAATGTGTTGTATTTGGTGCAATTGTGATTAAACCATAGAGGTTGGGTTACGATTTCATAAATGCCTCCAGAATCCAGACTTTGTGTTTACAATATTTGTTCCATTCTTTCAAAACATCCTTCCAATGTGAGTTAATTGATCAACATTTTCCAGCAGATTTTAAAATGACATTAAAAGTAATATTACAGGGGTTTTCAATGGTGATATTTCTACAGTATGATCTCAGATTGGCAAGTTTCAATGCTTCACAAAAAGTTGCAGTGTCAACCATCCTTAATCCACCATCTTTTTATATCCTTTTCAAATTGTTCTTTTTGATTGTATCAAGTTTGTCATTACATATGAATTTGAAGAAGATATTCTCCAATGAAGTTGTGAAATCCTTTGGAGAATTTGGCAAAGTATTGAATATCTGAACAAGTTTTGACAAAGCCAATGTTTTTATTAAAGTTATTTTGTCAATCACAGTCAGGTGTCTTTTCCTCCATTGTGCAAGCAGTCTATATATTTTCTAGTCTTTAACTTGTATTAATTACCCGCAAATTGTTCAGATCTGTGTGGAATTTAATTCCCATGACTCCAAAAACACTATTTTGCCATTCTAGTTTAATGTCTTTGCATATTATATGCGTAATATTTCTCTTTGAGACAATCCATATTGCTTTTGGTTTATCAATGTTTATTTAAGTCCTGGCATTTTACTAAAAGTATTAATTTCATCAATAGCAGCCTGTAAGCTTTGTTCACTCCCATCAAGAAATAATTCAGTATCATCTGCATATTGATATAAATTGTACTCTTTATTGTCAATAACAATACCTTTTATGTTCTTATTACGTCTAATCACACAACCAAGTATTTCAGGGGCAAAAATAAAGAGGTACGGTGACAGAGGATCTCCTTGCCTGCATCCGCGTTCATTTACGAAAAATGCAGGATGTTGTTTCACATGTGAGTATATTTATCCAACGAATTATTTCAGGATCAAAACCAAATTTCGCTAAAACAATATTTAAGAAATATTTAGATACTGTATCGAACGCCTTCTCAAAATTTATTAAGAGAAATAATCCTGGCATATTTCTTTTATTAGTTTCAAACATTATGTCATAAAGTAATTTTGTGTTTTCACTGAGAGTTCTGCCTGGAATAAAGCTTGTTTGATTTACATATACAAGGGAATCTAAGGTTTTCTTTAAGCGGTTAGAAATACAAGCGCTAATAAGTGCATTCAATAAAGTAATAGGTCTCCAATTTCTTAAAAGTGTTTTATCTCGGTTAGCTTTAGGTGTTACTAAGTTAGTTATTAGTTATTACTCCTTTTATCATAGTTATAGACATTTTTTTTCTTTTGAAATATTATTGACAAAACTAAAGATCCAAATTTTTAAAAATCAATTGGGAAGCCATCAATTCTAGGGCTTTTGTTATTTTTATATTCTTAACTGCATAGCAAATTTCATTCATGTCAATCTCTTTTTCCAAATTGTTTCTTAAGTCATCACTAAGGATTTCGGTTACAATGTGGGCTATAGGGGTAAAGTCTGTTTCGTCCTGTACTATCAACAGACTAAAGCTTTTTTATAGAAGGATTTTACGTCATCAAGTATACAATCACTCTCTGTTAAATCACCATTGTTGACTGAAAAGGTTTATTCATAGAGTTACTAACATAATTTCTGTTTTCCAAGTGTCAAAAATATTTTGTTGATTTTTCCCCTTTCATACCAAAGCAGCCTTTTTCTATTGATATTCCTCTCATTTCTTCTTCTTTTATCTGTTCAAGCTCAGTTTTATGCTTTGATAGTTCGCCTAGCAAATCGTCACTAATGTTTTGAAAACCTCTTCTTATATCTTCTTCAAGAGTCTTTATTCAAGATTCTAGTTCATCAGTTCTATTCTTTTTACATTTTTTTCAGATATGTGGAATAAGATACACTCTTACCTCTTATTTTCATTAGTAGGGTTTTTATAAATATGCTATCATCAGTCATAATTGACTGGTTCAGGTATTGTGTATTCATCAATGGCTTCTTTTAATGTATTCCTAACTAAGTTTCCATAATCTGGGTTAAGAAGCAAGGAATTATTAAACCTCCCTCTCTTTCTTGGTTAATAGAGTTTGAAAAATAGTAGAATGATCAGATTTATAACCTGGTAAAATATTGGAATCCAAGGTTAGGTCACAAATGTCTTGTGAAATAATGAACAAATCTAATCTAGCTTGTTGCCTGGGACTTTTTCCACCAAGTATATTTCTCTTCAAATATATAAAAGGTTGACATACTTCTAAAATATTGGGGCGGTGGGGTAGCCTAGTGGTTAAAGCGTTGGCTCGTCACGCCGAAGACCCGGGTTCGATTCCTCACATCGGTGTAATGTGTTAAGCCCATTCCTGGTGTCCCCGCCGTGATATTGTTGGAATATTGCTAAACGCGGCGTAAAACTGAACTCACTCACTCCTTCTTCTGATATTCGACAGATTTCAGCCATGTGATGGGTCTAATACTAAGTTCCAATCACAATGACAATTGATTCATTACCGAAATCATGAATATTTTCAAATATGTTTTTATAGAAATTTGGGTTATCGTTATTTGGCCCATAGAGATTAGTAAGTGCAATTCTTCTATATTCTACTGTTAGATCTGTGATGATATAACTTCCATTCTCATCGATAGTTGTTCTATGGATAGTGTAGTAAATATTATTATTGAAAAATATTGCGACGCCTCTTGCGTTAGATTTATAGGGAGCAGTTATACAATGCAAACCCCATTAATTTTTACAGTATTCACATTTTCAGGGGAAATATGAATGTCTTGTAGACAAATAATTAAGTACTTTTTCTTGATAAGTTCATGACTTCTTTTTTTAATTTTGGTGAGCTAATCCTCTGCAATTTGATGAAATCATTTTAATTTTCTTAATCTTGGTTATTTCAAACAAAGAATTTGTTATGGAAACAATAAGGCTCTATACTGGAAATATATACTGGTAAATGGCATGGTAGTTTGGAATTAAATGCACATTCTAAATGTGGTATAATGAAGCATGAGAAGTGAATAAGGTAAATGAAGTGTAACCCTAACTGATGGGAACATTTTTCCGTTACAAAATAAATATAATAAGAAGGTAAAAACAAAGAAATAGACGACGTTCTTTTCTTTACTTCCAAACAGATCATTGACAAAAGTAAGCAGAGACCACAAGTAAATTCCCATATCCAATATACCAAAAAGACTACAATATATGGGACGAAATTTCATAGCGTGTACGAAAGGTTCCATAGGTCATTTATTATGAGTGCGTCTCGTGTACTGTTCAGGCAGAATGCGAGCTAAGGTGGTCCTACAAAGCTAAATAAGTATACTAACATGTACATAATAAAATCATAATCACGTACATGTAAATGAACGCTTGTTTATAAAAAAAGGAAATGGTTACTCACTCGTCACTAGTCTGCAGTCCCAACGCCAAACGTCCTGCTTCACGCGATATTATTAAACAATGTGTAATAACATTGTAGATTCATTAAACAGTGATGTCTTCAACGTGCAATAAAGTCCTATATACATGTTTGCTTGAAGACCCGGTCGTTTACTATTGTCCATATATAGATACCCGCGCAGATCTGGGATAGAATTAATCTATATCAAACCATACTTGTTGTAGTTCATGCATGTAAACATATCCGAGCTGTGTTGATCGATGCGTATAATATTAATTAGTGGATTGTCTGGTCCAGACTCGATTACTTACAGATCGCTATCATATAGCAGGAAATTTGTTGCTTGATCGAGGTGTTAAACAACAAGCATAAATTGCATTCCACCCATTATTACAACAAATCTGTAGACTAAAGCAGTAGTGCAGAGTTTCGTTTCTATGAAACCTAAGATTCCATTCCGTTTCCAAGTCTGTGGACGTAATACTGGCGATTTCCAAACATGTGGTAATATAACTGAGATAGCCCATTGTTCAAGGTGGCGTAAACCAATAACACCCACCTATACCCCTGATTCACTCACTCACGCTCCCAACCCCCCCTGAATTACCAACCCACTCACTCACTCACCGAAACCCCAATAATCCGCTCTTATGAAATACACAATGCCATTTCAGAAAGTTGTCAAAGGTAACATATGTTATATTTGGGATTACACTTTCTCAGTAAAGTACAGATTCTAGTACTTTTTAGGGTTGAGTCCCAAATATAACATATGTTACATTTGACAACTTTCTAAAATTGCATTGTGTATTTCATAGCTTTCGGCCGTGGGAGCCGTGCCAATTAACACTTATCAGAGGGATACACAAAGTCCGCAGTCTAGATTACCAGTTGTCCGACTGTCCGCGGTGGCTGAGCGGTCTAGGCGTCTGACATTGTGTGCTGGCGATTAGGTGCCTGATTCTGAGGGTGTGGGTTCGAATCCCGGATGGGACTCAACCCCAAAAATGTACTAGAATCTGTACTGAGAAAGTGTAATCCCAAATATAACATATGTTACACCCCCTCTTACTAACACAAGCATACCAACAAAACATATATAGAAAAACAGACATGTTTATTGTATAACATTTTTAATTATGACATATATACAAAAATACGGATTTCCACAATGTCTCTACATTAAAGTGTGCCTGCATGGGAAGCCAGGATACCATACAAACAGTACCCCAGGATGAGGTACATCCAATCAGTTACGTTACTAGTATAGATTGTGCAGCTGTTCTGCATCAAATGTTGGACAGTGTCGTGACAATGATAGCACATTAGCAAATCCTTGTCATCTCTTCAAAATTTGCATTTAATTGTTCCAAAAAACATAAAGAAAAAATGGTATGTCCGAACAGTCAATTTGTCTGAGTGATAATACATGGCCGTGGATATTGGATGGTTAACTAAAGACATTAAGCAATGATCTAATGCATGGACGTGTAGTTTCCTATGGTGAGTGAAATCCTTTAGTTATGACTATTATGCCATGTTCTGAGTATTTATGAAACAAATAAAGTATAAAAGGTAAACTACCATATGTCGTATGACATAATTACAACATCCCTGTACAAACACGCATTAACCATTACAAGAGGGGGAGACATTTGCCTTTCAGGTATAGACAATAAAAAAACCCGATGGTTTGTTCCGGATGAATAGATTTTCGCTGCTCTAAGGCAGTATACAAAATATGCCTCGCTATAACGTGGGCGGGAATTCATAAGACTGATGTCGCTTTTTGCGTAGATGCTTATCACAAAAATATTATCATAAAAGCCAAGTCATACAAGTAACTTTTGAAAGTATATTGTCGTTGTCCAGGGAGAGATTAGTGAGATGGGTTTTTTTAACATCCTCTCACATCGATACATGCAGTGTCCTTCTCTTCCGTGACGGTGTAGCGTGATTGCTGGGGATACAGTATTGCAGGTCTACCCGGTTCCAGCTGAAACAGAAAATTGTGATCGTTGTATGACATAAATCAACATGAAACGACATCCAACGGTTGAAAATATACATCCACAATTCTCACCTTAATAACATTTTACGATTGTTTGTTTCTCAGCATTTATGATTTGAAATGTATTCTGTCACGTAAAATGTTCCCTTTTAGACATTTTAGCCCCGCGTAGCCTGTGGTCAAGTAATAAAAAACACGGATCGTTGTCGGCAATTTAAGCGTACCATATCTGTATCATTACTTTATTTCAATGGTTTCTGCAATTTTAAATTTGACCTTTCCAGCGGGTTTTGGCAGTTCAAAAAATACAATATCCTTGTATCATGGATTCGTGGACAGGTAATACAAAACAATAAGAATGCACAATGCCAGTTAGAAATTAAAGCGATCACATGTGACATGTTATATGTTACATTACACTTTCAAAGTACAGGTTCTAGTACTTTTGTTGGGTTGAGTCCCATTCGGGATTCGAACCTACACCCTCAGAGTCAGGCATAATCGCCAGCACACAAAGTCAGACGCCTAACCCACTCAACTATCGCGGCATCCACGAAGTGCCTGACTCTGAGGGTGCGGGTTCGGCGAATATTGACGATCGCATAATGTGTTAAAGGGAAACAACTCTGCATAGCTCTTTGCAGTGCCTCTGATGACCGGATTCAAGACCTCCTCTAAGTGTAAGATGGTTCTGTTAGTTTACCAGTGACTCCGTGCATCTGATAGTTCCCGCTTCTTGCTCTCCTCTTCTTGATGCTGCTACCGCGACACGTGGAGTCGTACAACAGAACTGCTACAACGAGGATCAGCAGGGTTGCAACAGCAGCAATGGCCCCATAGTTGGCCTCATCAGAGGCTAAAACTTGTTCCACTTTGTCCGACATGTTTGCTGGAAAAGAACATATTTATATAATCTTCATGGAATACTAGTACGTTACGATCTGCTGTGTGTATGTCGCCTTTGCCCGATGCTGGTATCGTTGTTCATGCTATAGTCCGTTTGGCTCAAAACAGACAGATGAATAGAAATCTAACGGGAAAACTAATAAACATATAATATAGCACAAGTTTTATGAAACACTGATCATAATCAAACATCAGACCAACTCTGTGAGGTTTTGCAGAATTTTTTTGCAGAATTTATGTCCTAAAAAAAAGTTGTTTAACAAACTGTCATTAAAATATTGACACAGTTCATTATTTGTTACGAGGAGGAGTGCAAAGAGAGGAACAGCCAGGTGTCCGAGAAAGGATAGAGATGGCACAGCACAGATTAATGAATCAATGACTTTGTCGGCACTTGTGCTCGTGCTTCTCGTACACCTGCTTGTTCCTCTCTTTGTCAATGTCTTTGTTATTGAGCAATCGGTTCCCGAAAAATTCTAACATTTGAAACACCCGGTTCCGCCTTAATACCATAAATTAAACATTTCCTAACTTTTTAAAAACTTAAGGACTGCGATGAAGATTCACTGTTCATTTTGTCGGCTCATTTTGACACCAATCGAAAACTTATGTGAAAGTTGTATGTATCCATTTTAAACAACATGGTCAGTCACCGACAACGGGTAGACACAAGGGGTATGCGAGTTATCAATATAACCCAATGACCCATTTGTCTAACCCATGCAAGCGACCTTCTTGGGCTTGCACTTGTATTGTTGCATACCGTCTCGATCCCCGGTGTTATTGTTCTGTTTGGAAGATATGAATATGCATAAGTGCCCATAAAATGTCCTGTGTATGATGATGGGGGTAAGCAGAAAGGGAATTCTCTCGACTCCAATCAGGATTTTCCAACATGGCGTTTCACGATTGTTGAAAGTAGTCCTCTTTGCTGGGCGCGGCCGTATGTTTTACATTCATTGGGAAATGAAAGCAATGACACGTGCACGGTTCACGTAATCTGAATACAGGAATTACAATGGATATAACGCAATTAAAGACTTTGTATTATCATTTCCTCGCATTATGGGTTTTCGGACATTTTCTTTGTTCGTCGTTTGTCGCCACATTTACAACTATAAAACACGTCACTATAGCTTATAAAAGATGACTTTGTGAGCTGATGTGTTTTGACGTGAGTGGTTGTTTGGTGTGTCTGGACGTGTTTGGGTGTAAAGTCGTTTGTTTTCAAGTGTGTTGATGTTGATGCGTTTGTAGGTAGGCATATCTTTGTTGTTTGGGTGGGTGTGCATTTATGTGGATGTGAGTTAATGTGTTATAAGTTTTAGGGTGTGAGTTGTTATATTTGAGCGCGTGTGCGTGTGAGCTGATGTATTTTTATATGTGAACTTGGTGTTTATAAATGGACGCGTGTAGATGTAAGTTGCTGTGTGTGGATGTTGGTTGATGTTTAGATGTGTTGATGTCAGTTGATGTGTGTGAATGTAGGTTGATGTGTGTGTGTGTGTGTGTGTGAGAGAGAGAGAGAGAGAGAGAGAGAGAGAGAGAGAGAGAGAGAGAGAGAGAGAGAGAGAGAGAGAGAGAGAGAGAGAGAGAGAGAGAGAGAGATGAGAGATGAGAGAAATGAAGTGAAAATTTTGGGCCATACGTGTAGACGGTGTGTTGAAAAGGTTCATAGTGAGTATTTTGAAACGTTTTTGTCAATCAGTCAAAAACTGCATCATGTGCTGTACTTTGAGAAACTGGCAGATATAATTTGTGTGTACAATTATTAGTCAATGTGTATCAAATATTAGTGCCGAATTATTCGTAGATAAACAAATGCCTGTAATATGATGAAAGTCTGTGATGACAACGGAGGCACAAACTGGGTTTCACATGTTCGAATGTTTTTATTTACAACAGGACATTCCTGTGTCTGGTTAGCCCAAGATTGTGGCGATGTTAATCACTTCATGTTAGATTTGAAACAATACTGTATTGATATTAATATACAACACTGAAATAGAAATATAAGTAACTCATCATTGCTTGTAAATTACAGTACATTTAAGTCACTTCTAGAACCTGAACTGTATATTTCCTGTGGCGCATTAAACAAAGACTTAATGCGAATGTTAATCAAATTTCGATGTCAAGCACATAACTTGAATATACAAAACCAACGTTTTTCAAAGATATTGGTTCCATATAATGAATTAGTTTGTAACAAATGTAATTTAAACTTGCTTGAAGATGAATATCACATAATGTCTAATATGTCCATTTTACAACCGATGCAGATCCGAATGTATTCGTACCTCTTTCTACAGCCCGCCTTCAATTGTCAAATTTCGAGCCCCTATGAAGATACAAAATATCAATGTTCTCAAAGGGATATGTATATTCCAGAAGCAAAATCTACGTTAACACGATTGTATTATCATTTATTATATTTCAACTCTACACACCATGACAATGTTGTAATACCTGTTGTATTCTTGGCCACGTGGCCTTCAATCCCTGAATAAAGTGATCGGATCTGTGAATGTGGGTTGATGTTTAGATGTGGAGGTGTGGAGGTGTGAATTGTGTGGGTGTAGGTTGATGTTTAGGTGTGTAGGTGTGGGTTGTAGTGTGGGTGTGTGTTGATGTTTAGATGTGGGCATGTGTAGATGTGAGTTGTGGGTTGATGTTTAGATGTGGCTGTGAGTATGTGTGCGATGACGTTTATGGATGTGGGTGGGTGCGTTTAAATGTGGGTTTATGTCTGTGGGTGTGGATTTATGGTGTGGGTTGGTTTTGATGAACATGGATATGGTTGTGTGAGTTTTAATGTGTTTGGATGTGTGTTGCAATGAAATAAAAAACATCGTGTTATCGCCCAAACTGTAAAGAACTCCTATAATGTGCACGTGAGCAGTGACGCGGATCCAAGCTCCGGGCTGTTCAACGGGAACTGCCACAGCTTTCAACGCTTTGAAATATACCAGTCAGCTGATAATTGTTAAGAAGCTATACAAAGTATGGCCTATATAGTGGATACCTTTATTCCGGGTCTACTGTTTCAGCCTTCGGGGTAGTTGTGTGGTAGTTGATATATGATACATGGCAATACAATAGGGCGAGTGAGTGACACAGCAAGATGTCGTCCCTAACCCAACACCACTTTCCTACAATCCGGAATCTGTCATTAACGTCTGATTCAATATCACGATGACATGTCCCTGTCTAATGTCGACAGGACAAACCAGTGACTGGGGTTCGATCCACACAATCATGACACGAAGACCGCCAAGTCATATCCTTTGATCGCCTGAACGCATGTAGTCACCTCATTACCCGGGGACATATTTTAACTCTCCCTCCCCAAAAGGAGTCACTGACAAGCATTATCTGTAGTCGCTGAGATGTAATTAATTTCTATTGATTTTTCAAGTTCTATCTGATTATCTATTGTATACAATGACCACATAGTTTAATTTAATGTTTAACAAATATTAATCACATTAAAAGGATATGTTACTAATGTCATTAAATGCGTCTCTGTTTAACGTGTATTAGGGGCTGTTGGTATCCTATTGATTAAAGCATTCGCTCGTCACGCCGAAAGCCCGGGTTCGATTCCACCCATGGGTGCAATAGTTGAAGCCAGTTTCTGGTATCCTCCCATGATAGTTCTTGTATTTTACAACAACCCTACGTAAACAACACTGAACGTATTTACGACAACATATGCACATGTATCACAACGAAACGTGTAGAATTATAAGAATTATAAGATGTTTGTGAAAACAAATACTAATGTCATTATCAATGTCATTTCAAAGAAGCGCTTCAAGTGGAGTTACCTTAAAGCGTGTGTGTATTTCACAATTAGACAGGTTCAGGTGTATGTATCCTGGTACACAAACCTAGGTCACAGGAGTGAGTGTTTTGCACGGCAAATGTCAGCCTTGTATGACTAATGGCTTGTACTGACGTAGGTGTTGGTTGAGCGGGCTGACCGCAAAAGCAATACCTACAATTGTGGCGACGATGTGGCGTGTTGCAAGACAGACAAATAAATTATTTCGTTTACAAGATACTATAGACTGGAAATGTTACATAATTACGTTAATCTATCACAATAAAGACGGAGATGTAGATATAGCTATGTACTGATGCAGTGAATCTATTACGTCGTTAATTCCCCCCAAACGTACCTGAATATATGGTATTATATCAATATCAGATAGGAAAATATCCTCACATCAACATCAGTTGGTCACATACAAGCGCTGCAAGACAAGTTGCAAATGCGTATGGTTAAGTTGTAGCCGAATGTGAGGCTTCTGTAATGGCGTCTGACAAACGCTGCAACGGAAATGTCGTCGACATGTTACCTGTCCCAGGTTAGACCTGAGCTCCATACAACTGCAACCTACCATGAATCTATACCTAAAACATTTAAGCTTACCTTATCGTGGATGATACGAACGTCCAAAATTACTTGTACCAGAAAGTGTTGTGAGACAAGGTGTGTCTCTCAGACCCGTCAGTTTACTGATCAGATTTACATTCCAAACCATTCAAGCGGAAACTCCCCGATATAGCATGAACGAGGTCGTCTTTACAATTTAGGCAAACATGAAAAGCTTTCCATCCGGGTCTCCACCATGCAGTAAACATAACCCGTCCTGCGGGGTTACTGCCTGCATTGTTTGTATACCTTAACCTGGGTGAGTGCGGAGACATGCACTCGTAGTGAGAAGCCTTTAGCATCTGAGAAGGCGGACATTATTTAGACATACGTGAAAACAATATCAAGGATATGATGTGCGCAAATTGTGCTGAATATTTATTTTTATACAATGTATCTTTCGTGATCGGTGATACAGATTATTCTATTTTTTTATAATCCTGAATAAAATACGCAGTGGCGGAAAGTTCACCTTGTAACAATGATAGGGTTAAGCCAGTCGTGTCGTATGAGGCTTGAGTGGTATGCATGAGAATAGACGCACTGATGCTTCATGAATATAGTTTTGCGTTGAGTTTAGCAATATCCACGGTGGGTGCTCAACACTGTGTCCTAGGTGGATGAGCGCTATAACCACCAGGTTACCCCACCACCCCTGATAGTCTAGGGTAGATACATAACATTGCATTGTCTGTGTTTTTAGCTCAGAGAAAGTAACAACAGTTTGTAAACTCAGTAAAACACTCAAACATTCATTATTCGTAAACTGTACTTGGAAAGTTGGCGGGGTGCTCTTCCCCTTTTGGAAAAGAGCACGAACATATATACACTGTGGAGTTGCGTAAATGTAATGAAAGCAATTATAACACTATGTCTAACTCCGTGTTGTTTTCAATATGATTGTCAGTCAAAGTGCTTCACAATTTGTTTGCTTTCATGAAATAGACCTTTCCACAAAGAAAGCTTGCATTTATTATCAATATGGAGCAAATAAGCAATTTCTTAAATCACGCGAAGCACAAAAGATGCACTGTTGTAACGTAAATACCATTTTGACATATTACAGACAAAAGTTGATATTTCAAATATGATCATGTCACACAAAGAAAGAAACTTTGGCCTACTGTGGTCATGTGAGGATACAGAACCGCTTTGCTTTGTTTATGCGAGGATACAGAACCGCTTTGCTTTGTATATGCAAGGATACAGAACCGCTTTGCTTTGTATATGTGAGGATACAGAACCGCTTTGCTTTGTATATGTGAGGATACAGAACCGCTTTGCTTTGTATATGTGAGGATACAGAACCGCTTTGCTTTGTATATGCGAGGATACAGAACCGCTTTGCTTTGTATATATGAGGATACAGAACCGCTTTGCTTTGTATATGTGAGGATACAGAACCGCTTTGCTTTGTATATGTGAGGATACAGAACCGCTTTGCTTTGTTTATGCGAGGATACAGAACCGCTTTGCTTTGTATATGCGAGGATACAGAACCGCTTTGCTTTGTATATGTGAGGATACAGAACCGCTTTGCTTTGTATATGCGAGGATACAGAACCGCTTTGCTTTGTATATGCGAGGATACAGAACCGCTTTGCTTTGTATATGCGAGGATACAGAACCGCTTTGCTTTGTATATGCGAGGATACAGAACCGCTTTGCTTTGTATATGTGAGGATACAGAACCGCTTTGCTTTGTATATGCGAGGATACAGAACCGCTTTGCTTTGTATATGCGAGGATACAGAACCGCTTTGCTTTGTATATGCGTAATTTGTCACTTGTCCCCTCCAGTGTTGACTGGAGCATCGTTTTGATGTCAAACTGAAAAGACATCATCTGCATGTCAAAACAAGTTAAACGGAACATCATTCTTGTCCGTACGTATTTCCATACGTTATTTGTGTTTACCTCAAGTTTCAGCTGTATATACCAGTGATATGACGGCGTGTCGGCACGACCGGAGTCAAACCAGGTGATGAAAATATGATGAATATAGGTGTGGGCCGATACCACTTTGGCGAAACCTATGAGCTCGGGTATAGTGCTTACAGGTCAAAACCCATTATGTAGTCCTGGATTCGAACCACCCCCACTGCATGCTAACACATGTTATGAACGCAGTGTTTGTTTTTGGGCTTTGTTTGGAGGATTGGGAGTGTTGGGTTGACATCAAGACCAATCCTAACCCTTACAAGAAATTGTGGTTTGGTGAAATGGATTGGAAACGGTATTTTGTTGAACATAATGCCAACCAAGGACGATAAACCTAAACAACGAATAAACTGACAGTCTAAATCATAATTAATTCATTAAGCTGTAAAACCAACAATGTGAGGATGTGTGTTTTGTCTTACACGAATATATTAAAGTGAGATAAGGACATGAATACTGTTGACAGTTTAGAGCAGTGTTTGCTCCCGTGGTCTGTGTCAGGTTGTTCTGCATACACCTCACCCACAAGTATGTCACTGGTTACAGTAGACGGCTGTTTGACTTAAACTGGCAGATACCATAGAGACATGGAGCTGAAAACATGCACCGACATACTTTAACAGTGAACCAGAGGAACATATCATCACGCACATAATATTTAAGACAGATGATTTTTTAAAACATTATACCCGGCGTTTATAATGTTAAGATCCTTGTTAATATTAAAACAACAAAGAACTACAAAACGTTTAAAGAGTGAACTTACAGCTTGCTTCCGTACATGTGTATTTGCCAGTAATAATTTTATGTACTTCCTTTAATGAAACATATGTATAGCGGGATGCCCATTACCTACACTGGTAGTTTCGATCTTACTGCGTGAAACAAAGAGCAGAGAATTCAAAACCCAACTGTAGTTTTTTCTTTAAATTGCAATATTTCAGCTCCGCTCAAGTGTGATCAAACATACATTTACAATCTCTGTATTCTATTTACCCACGCTTTCTCGTGTTCACATCAGGTGCTGTGTGCTGGCAACTAACACGTACATATTGTAATAGTTGGTGGAAGCATGACTAGTACATTTTAGGGCAGCTTCTTTTAATCGGGACAAATGAGTCAATCTGACGTTGTCTCCTTAGATAAGCCCAGTGAGGTCTTAGCGCTATCACGCCACTGTGTGTGTGTGTGTGAAACTTCAATACCACAGTTAAACATTGTGCGACATTACAACACTATCGTGAGGCACTAAGCTACTATGACACAATGCAATATTATTGCTTCCACCACATTGTGTGATACTACAACACTGAGATGCCTCACCAAAATATATTGAGAAACAAAACAGTCCACAATCTCGCCATCAATTACATACTTGCTATTTGGCTTTGGAATATTTTATATATTTAAAAATCATCTGGGTGTAACCTGTTCTTTGTTCCGTTGTTTATAGAACAACATAAGCATGAGTAAGTAAAATGATAAAGGATAAATACACTGAACATGCAACAGCGAACACGCACTAGCGAGTGAGTGAGTATGATTTTACGCCGCTTTGAGCAATATTCAGGCAATATCACAGCAGGGAACCAAACCCGGGCTTCTACGTGACTGGCAAACGCTTTAAAACAGGGCTACCCCACCGCCCCGAACACACAATAAACGTGTTCATATCTACGTATGGTAAAGTAGTCACTCTATTGTTCACTGCTGAGTAGCTTTATAAATCAATACCAAGTCTGCACTTTCAGCCTGTAGCTGTGTAACATAGGTAGAAATTGTGTTAAACAGGGGAACTTGAAGACAACAACGAGCACGTTCAGCGGTTGCAAGTGTTTTTAAAACATGATTTACTCATCAATAAGTATCACTGTCCTCTTTGCAGTTATGAATGTGGTTTCCAGTGACTGTCCCAGCGGCTTCCTGCGTCACGCCGACTCCTGCTACAGTCTCATCCGTGTCCAAGCAACATGGGCGGAGGCGGCTGTGTACTGTCAGGCTATAGGCTCCCATCTGGCCTACGTGAAGACCGCCTCGGAACAAGCATTCCTTGAAGGTTATCTCAAACGGGAGGACTCTACTATAACTACTGATGGAGTCTGGGTCGGTGGTTTGACGTACCTGGTACAGAACGAGTGGCAGTGGGGATTTCAAAACACCCGACTCACTACTACCTTTTGGTCTCCTGGGGAGCCTGATAATCATCTTAATGACCAAGCATGTCTGCTGTTGTACAAGACGGTAGATTACAAGTGGGACGACAATCAATGTCAGGACAAGGAGTTTTTCTTATGTCAACTGGAGCTGGAGTCCACCCCTGGAATAGTTGGGAAATAACAGTGTAAAGGTCTGCTTTGAGGATAACGCTTCTCATGTCCCAAGAAACATTCCTTTTCATATAGTAATGTGTGGCATGGTTTAAATTGAGCCTTAAATATTACATTATGTATAAAATTCCTGACGTTTACATTGATTGTACACTCAGTGATGCCCCTGCTTTATCATAAAATATTTCATGATTTCTGTTCATTCTGAACATACATAGGCTCTGGGAATGCTGACAAAGAACATGGACATGACATTATTACTTGTTATTTTAAAAAGTGGATGTATTAGCCTAGATATGTCATTATTAATAATGCCAGAACACTAAATCGTTAACGATTTTGATTGCTTGCTGTTCGTAAGTTGTCGATGTTGTACAAGAAATGGAACTACCGGTGGAACGACAAGGACTGACAAGTACGAAAGATTATTTCTGTGCGAGATGGAGCCCAAATATACCCCTGACATAGTAGGGAAGTAACATTACACTGTGCGTGTTCATTACACAACACTGGAATGAAAATGGACTTTAAATGATGTTAATTACATTTTCAGAAGCATGTGCTGCTGTTGTGCGATATAGATGTGTATATCAAAGTACCGGTAGCACCGGTCGCCCAGTTACACAGCTGAAAGTAAATGTTTATAATGAACTGGAGATGATACTGTCCGAATATGTATTAGTCTGGATTAGTGATTTATACTGAATGGAACCATCAGAAGCATAATAAAACACGTGAAGAGCTTAATCGCTAATATATTTTCAATCAAAGTATTAAGTTAGTGGGCATATCCTTCGTTTTGCATTGCTGATGTCATCTTAAAGCTACATGGTCTATGCTTTCTATTTCCTCGGAGTTCGCCTGCTTTTGGTAGATAGAGCTGATGTGTTTTAATTTGTCTTTGTTTTACAGATAGGTGCCCCTCCTGTTTGACATTCAATTTATGTTTCGTTGCTAATTACAAAAATCGGTAATGCGATAGAACTCTCTCGTCTGTTATGGTTACCATATCTTAAAATATGCTTAACAGACACATTGCTAAGATCATAGAAACAGTTGTCTAGTTATATATCGGCAGATACTCCTTCTACAGAAAGATATTACCCCATGCTTAGAACAGATTTAAAACCTCATAAGTTGAAAACACGTTTAGCTTATCTCAAGTTAAAGTTATGTTGCCTCTCGGGGGGATCAGCAAACCAGACATATTACATAGTATGAGCCGATCTGAGATACTGCTGCTATCTGACACATTAATGCAAGTCCGTGACTTACATCAGCTACAGGAATCACATAGCAGTCTTATACAATGGATCACCATCAGACACTAGATGCGGTTCAAGAGCATACAGAAAAACAACGTGAGACACCGGGGAACAATCGGACACTTTATTATGGTGGTATATCAGTTATGTGGGTATTTGTAAACTGTGAGACACTGGAAGTTTTCATACTATAATCCACAATAATCTAACACTCGCAATCCCAATCCTTGTACATTTGGAGTTTAGAGTTATCAGTTGAAATTTCAAATGTCTGACAGATAAGTGTTAGATAAGTGGGACAAGCGTGGGACATATCAACGTTACGATGCAGTATAACATTCCTCGGAACTAGAACAAGATGATATGGTACAGCGATATGTTTCTTTTATTAGACTATGATTGTTTGGTCGTTACCCTACATTCAGGTAATGACACAGCAAACAGGGGCACCTGCCTTGTCTCGTGGTGCTGTAAATCAATACCAGATCTGCACTGTCAGCCCTTAACTGTAAAGCAGGCTTCCTGCACCGCGAGGTGTCCATCCTGGCTTACGCGGAGACGATCTCAGAACAAACATTCCTGGAAAACGAAAAGACTACTATAACGACTGATGGTGTCTGGATCGAAGGATTGACGTACATGGCACCAAACAAGTATCAGCGGTCATATCAAAATACTCGTATTACCAGCATGACCAGCCTTGCTGCAATAATAAGAAAACCATTCGCTTGTGGTGGGACGTTGTCGACCACCAGTATGCTGCTGGGTAGTTTACTCAAACGTCGATTCCATGTCCTGCTGACCACGCTTTGGCTAGGACCAAATGCTTTTGCAACGTGATGTTATGTTCATCTGCCAGTTTATTCGATTGTCTAACTACGGCTTTGATACCGATGGTACATATGTGCATTCAATTGGTGAAATCCCAAGGTGTTGTGTTAGATCTGTCAGGACACATCCAAATACATTTCTCCAAGCACCAGCACTATTTAACTCGCGACCCGTGCAATGTGAGGAGCTACTCCAGCAAAACTACAGAGTGCCATCGTAGTGGCTTCTTTGATTGCATTCTAGAAGTTGGGTAGAAGAAGGATGAGGACTATTTTTATGGATATACAACTTCTTTATTCTGTATAATAAGAAATTGATGCATTAAGTATATACTAAGCAGCAAAAGAAACGTCATTTGGAATTTTCTTTCGCAGAAACGGATAACTGTAAACTCATTTAATGTTCTGATTGTATATTTTTAACAACATCTCCAACTTTACCTGAGCAAAGACATCCGTTCCCAAACTTAGAATGGAACCCAGGAAATGGTCTCAAAAACGCAACCTGATCTCGGAGATGGTACGGTGTTCTCCATGTTTTTCATGCAACTCATGCTGCACGTGCTGTTCACAAGGACCAACCCTGTAAAATGCACCCTCAAACCTGGTTGAAACATTCACATTACAACATCAGCAGGATGCCGCGACTCACGATAGCTCAGAGGAACCAGGCGCTAGGAAGACTTGAAGCTGGCCACACAGCACAAGCCGTTGCCAATCACTTCCAGGTCAACGTTCGGACCATCTACAGGCTGCAGCAACGTTTTCGGGCCAGCAACACCACAAATGATCGCCCCCGTATTGGCAGACCAAGGGTGACCACAAGACGACAGGACCGCCAACTGCAGATGGCAGAACAAGAATATGGCGACGACGTGGCCAGCGTTACTCAGAAAGCGTTATGGAAAGAGATTCATCGGGAGGTGCAAGCATCATGGTATGGGGTGGAATTGGCCTGAACCAGAGAGTGGGTCCTGTGGTGTTCCAGAACCTTGATCCAGAGAGAGGGGGCGGCATCACAGCGGTGCGCTACATCGAGAAAACTCTCAGACCAACGTCATACCACATTTGGCACGTCACCGGAACAACATTTTCCAGCATGATAACGCCCGGCCCATACTACCAGAGTTACACTTCCTACAGCAGAACGGTGTCAACATTATGCAGTGGCCAGCCCTTTGGCCTGATTTAAACCCAATTGAACATCTTTGGGATGAAATTCAGAGGAGACTGAATAATGTCATACCAAGGCCGAACACAGCCGATTTATTGCGCCTGGCCTTTCTCAGAGTGTGGTTCCAGGTGCCAATGGCCTTCATCAATCGATTGGTGCACTCTATGTAAAGACGTTGTACTGCAGTTATTGCCGCTCGTGGTGGTCACACTAGATAATGAAGTCAAGAGTCTGAATGGACTGCAAACGTAATGTCTTGGAATTGTGCTGAGTTATTCATTGATGTGTCAAGATATTGTACACAAAAAATGTTTTTGATCCGCTTATTATGTCTATTTCTGTAATGATTTGATAACAGTGCCTATAATTTTGAATTTGTACTGACGTTGTTGTTTGTTTTTTTGCTGCTGAGTATATGTTTGTACAAAATTTAAATTGATGCATTAACCCTTGTCTTATGGAGCGGGGTCCAAACGGACCCAAAGGCTATAGATACTGTGGTAGAATCGTTCAGTTGTAAACTATCTTAACTGGACGTCGGGTAATCTTCATTTGACCATTTTTCTTCTTAAAAATCAGGTTTAAGATTTAGAAAGAATTTCCATTATAAAGTAGTTTATGTGTTATTGCACATACCCTACTGGGGACTGATGGGGTCCATGCAGACCCCACTGACAAATCTTTGAACAGCTTTGAATTGCTCAAAGCAATCAGATTAATTTAACCTTTTATCGGGTCTTCTGTGACTTGTGTGCCTAGAGCACATTCTAAATGGATTAACAAAACTTATTTGAACTTATGAACTCCCATTGTGTTAACACGGTCTGAAATTCGACCGATTAGCACAGAACCACCCAAACATGATTCGACGGATCGGCACTGTTGACTGTTGAAAATTCGACGGATTATGCCGTAATCGCTCTGTTGAAATACCCTTACACCCCATTTCTCCTTACATCACCTATGATTTTTTTACGTGTTGCAATTGGCTCTAGTCCATGCAGGGGAAACAAGATTCCCGAGAGTATGATCTGACTATTTTGATGTACAAATTATAGTGACTGGCGTATTTTAGCGCATATGCATTCTAATAAACCCTGAAACAGAATCCGTTAGAAAATAGTTCCTACCTGACCTTTCACATTTGCAGACAAACTGACATTATGCAATGATTTTCCCCTTATCCGAAATATATGGTACAACAATAGTGATAGTTTGGCATCATCAGTATTAAGAAGATCAATAACCGTTCTTTTGAAATAATACTGCGGAATGTATTTCTTTCTTATACAGGTATACTCGTATTCAGTACAGACTAGAATAACCTGGTATTCATCTTCATTGACACGATTACAATACATACAGGGTTCGCTTGCAATAACTGTAGTTACAGAAACTCGTGCTGCTCGTATATTGAAATCGTGCACATTACATCCAAATTTAGTTATCTTATTGTCATAAGATACGTCCCAAGTACAATATTATATTTGAATTTGGAATAATATTTTATACAGTTACACTGTTGCATTTCTTTGAGTCATTTATGTTGATAGATATTTTTGCATCATAGTTCATATGTATATAGATATAAAAGATTTTTTATAACAAACATCATGAGCAAGCCATACATGCCCCAAACTGTATTGAAATAGTAAATTTCATGCAAAAAATACCAAGTGTATATTGCCTGTGCCATCTAGTCTTTTAAGTACATCATAACAATATCTAGATGGTTGTCTTATTGATCTTATCCAGTACGATAATAATCTAGTATAGGCGTTAATAAACAATGGAAAACTGCCTCATTCGGCTAGGATAACTTTATTCGCAACTTTGTAACAGCGATGTAATAGAAATTTACAGAATTTGGCGTGTACCTTTTTATTGTTTTGTTGGTATGTACACCCAAAACTTCTGAATCATATGACAAGATTGGTAGTATTTTTCCGACTTGTCATTTAAATAACAATTCCATTGGTATTTTTCATATTTCTTACAAATTGTTTTATGACGTGTAAAGCTCTTTCAGCTTGCACAGAGAGTGTCTTACAGGCACTTGAGAACATGTTTCTGCAAGAAAACAATACCTAGATATTTATGACAGGATACCACTTTGCTATCTTAAAGATAAGTATCTTTACCGTTTAAAAACCATTTCATTTTTGATGTTCTTTATTAAGAACTGTTTGATGATCTACCTCTGTTCTTAAACACTGTAATTTCATTTTATCACTATTTGCTGTGAACCCCCACTGTAAACAATATTTATTCAAAACATCTATTTTACTTCGTAACAGAACCACAGAGTCTGCAAAGATCGCCACATCCTCGGTGAAAATTGATACAGAATAGTTTCATCGTGTATTGAATATACCTCTTGTATCAGTCGACATCATCTCATTTACAACTTCTTCATTGTATACTTTCAAGAGGACAGGCGACTAAATACAGCCTTGTCTTACACCAGTGTAGGTCATAAATATGTCTGACATTTCCCACTTATTTGTTTTTACAGAAGCCGTAACATTAGTGCACATGTTTTGTAAAAGGGTAAAAGCGTTTCCTATTTACACCTGATAACAGTTTGGATCTATTGACAGTATAAAATGCGTTCTTGAAATCAAATTTGCATTAGAACCTTCTCCCTTTTACACAAGTAGATACTAGGCGGTGTCAATATATGGTCGATGGCCGAGCGTCCTTCTCTGAAACCCGCCTGGCATTCTGAAAGCAATTGTTTAATAGATATCCAAGACATTATACGATTGTCCGAGCTCTGGCTGAAGTGTTTAGTCGTAAAGAAACCTGTGGATTAGAACAACACGTTAAAGTCTCCCGACATGATGTGCACTGGGGCCCCTGGCACTTGCAGGTTTCACAGAAGACAGTCATGTGACCTGTCTCCGCAACATGTGCATGGGCTGCATGTGCCAAGCCCAGGATATACCTGTCGGATCACAAGTATGGTGGGCTGTTTACATCAACATGTAGTACTGAAAAGTATGGTGCAATGTTAATGATAAACCAAATTTCTACCTGTGAAACGACTGTCTAAAATTGTTGTAAATATTTCATCAAAGTGTACTTAGAAAGGCTGTTCCTCTATAGTTATCCGGATCCTTCTTATCACCTGACTTGCATAGTGGAGCAATCAATCTAACATTCCAAGAATCCGGAAATTTACCATTGTCAAGAACACGGTTAAACACACTGGTCATATATGGCATGAGTATTGTAGAATATTATCCGTTTATCAGTAATGCTACTACCGAGAAACTCATCGGCAATGGTACAATTATCGCACTCATCCCATTCATGATAATTTAAAGGTCACATGCAGCGTAAAACACAACTTTGCAGATTCTGATACCTTTTGGTATGGACTTACCGAAACAAATCGTCAAAAATGCAAATTCAACTTATAAAGTTGAAAAATAACGCGATGAAAAAAACCGCGCGAAATCGGAGTTCAAACGTTTCACTAATTTTCCCCAGACTTTTCTGGGGAAAACGGGTTTCAACAGCTGGGCTGCGCTTATAGCACGTGCGCAGTGAAGTAGGTTCGCGCAGCTTGGAAGCGGTTGTCCGGTGAATACTCGGTGAAGGCTTTGGTGTGAGCTATTTTTCTAATGTTTTGTTGATATCTCACAGGCGCGAGCTTTTTATATGTTATGAGAGTAAATTAACTGTTTATATAATTTCATTTGTCTATTTCACCACACGTTCTTCTTACCGAGTCACTTTCTCAGTTCGATACTTAAAAGCAATGCCATTATTTAGCGTTGACAGAATTTCCAGCTGTGATATAGATATGTCGTTGTCACAGACTAAACTCAATGTCTTGTTTTATTGACACCTGTGTGTCTGCCTGCCTGTCTGCTAATGACAATATTCAATACACAGCTGCTATCACTGACCACATGCAATTTGAACTTAACACCAATCAGGCTGTACACCATAAACAAAATGCATTGATTTATGGCCCGAGTTCGGTCTCTGTCACATTATGTAATTACACAGACAGGCAGGTGTGATACTTGAACACATGACATGTTATGATGTCTGTTGATTGCAAAATGTTATACACAAAAAATGAGCATGTATTTACAAAACCCAACATCTCTATATATACACACACAATGAACCAGCCGTTACACTTGAGTGCACACCCACCCGCTCTGACTGGGTTCGGTATCCCGGCTGCTTCGTTTCTTGGGAAGTAAACCCAAGTACACAATATTGCACTTTTGATTTGCAATTGTACGCTTATTATTTTGTTTATATGTTTTTTCATAACCAGCAATGTATATTATATGTCATGAATAAGTGATAATTGTGTTTTAATTATGTTTGATTTTTTGGTTGGATGTGACCTTTTAGTTATTCATAACGTATTTCCCAAATGGATTGCTACTATTATTAGCATCAAGGTTTAAGAGCGTTTTAAAATATTTATACCACTCGTCCACAGATACATTTTGTGGTATTTCATAAAATTTGACAACAATAGTTTTCAATCGATCTGCAGAAAGTGACAGTCTTTGCTTCTTGCCGCTTCAACAATTATATTTTTTACACTTACTTCATAAACTTGCTTCATGTTTTTTACATACATTTTGGAATTCCGTCTTACCCCTGAAGTACTGTGCTGTTTGTTTTCCTAAATTTGGTTAAATAAATTGTTTGTATCTTTTGGTTTGTTGGCATTCCAAATCGAACCACTTTTGGATGCATGCGTTTTTGTTGTGTACATGGCCTTGTGCGTGACGTTCTCTTCCATTCGGATTGCCTGTTACTTTCCTGGCATCATCAATAGTACGCATGCGAAATTACCTATCACCAGTAAATATTTTACAAACTTGCCTGTTTCAGTAAAAATGTCTAGTGTTCTACAACGAAATCAATCGAGATAGGCAAGCCAGTGGCCCTTTTAACATACGATGACCCTTCTTCTTTGTACAGTTGTCTATAAACCCTCTCACAGCCGGGTTACAGGTTGCGCATCAATTCACTGTTATAATTTTACAAATGTATTATTGGCCCCAGGCTCACAATTATAAATCTGTCTGTCTGCCTAAAACATGTTTGCACAGAGGAAGTCAGTGATATGGGTTTACACTGATTTTGGCACATGACATGCCATGCAGGGGGTCACTTACTTTGTACATACATTTTAGGGGGATGTATGTACATTGTTCATGCTTCTCCATACAAATTATAATCACCCCACCTAGCCATAAATCATGAACAGCCCTAAGTCCTTTGCTTTATAACGGTTAAAGGTTTTGTGTAGCAAGACAAATAAAAGATAACGCCGATTCGACACAGTCAAACATATTGAACGGTTGCTCGTTTCTCTGAAACATGTTTTACTCATCAATAAGTATCACTGTCCTCTTGGCAGTTGTGAACGTGATTTCCAGTGACTGTCCCAGCGGCTTCCTGCGCCATGCCGACTCCTGCTACAGCCTCATCCGTGGCGAAGCATCATGGGCGGAGGCAGCCGTGTACTGTCAGGCTATAGGCTCCCATCTGGCTTACGTGGAGACCACCTCGGAACAGACATTCCTTGAAGGTTATCTCAAACAGGAAGACTCGACTATAACTACTGATGGAGTCTGGATCGGTGGATTGACGTATTTGGTACAAAACGAGTGGCAGTGGGGATTTCAAAATACGAGAATCGCCAGTACCTTCTGGAGTCCTGGGGAACCTAGTAATACTGGCCCACAGCTCTGTCTGATGTTGTTCAAGAAAGGGGCCTACCGCTGGGACGACACTGACTGTCAATCCAGAAAAATGTTTCTGTGCGAATTGAATCTCGGATCGTCCCCTGAGATAGTGGGGAAATAACATCGCTGCTGGAACAAGAAAAACAGAGGAACGAAAATATACTTCAAACGATACTTACTGTATTCTCAGAACAATTTGATGAAATTTCTTTGCTGTTAATTCTTGAATTGACTTTTTATGTGTATCTACGTACCGCCAGTCGACTGTTGACACAGCTTATATCACAAAATGAACTTGAAATATGATTCTGTTCACTTTTCAAAACTATAAGTCAACGTATTAACATCATGAATGAATAATAATGGAATAATAAAATAAGTTAAGTCTTTACATTCTTTTCAAAGTCATTTACATATTCCACTGCCTCGCTTGTGCTCATATGTCACCTTCAGGATACGGGATCTACCCTTCAAAATTCCTTGGAGTGGCCTGATGTCGGTAGGTATGCCATGTTTAATTTCGCTTCAAAGACAGGAATGCCAATTGTATGACTAGCCATTAAATAAATGTTACATAGATAGCTGCAAAAATCCATAATGCTTCAAAATTGTATCATCCATTATGGCCACGATATTGTAACATATCCTCACCTGGCCATAGCACTAAGATTGTAGCAAGACAAACATTCTTCTTATAGACGGCCTTTATAATCTTGATTTTGGATGGTCCATGTTAGTTAACGTATTTACATCAAAAGCATTCTTAACGTCATTTTCTGACCGCAGGCTCTCTACACATCTCAGCACTTGAAATTTCATTACCATAGTGAACATATAGAATCAAATAGGTGTAGTGACAGAAGTCCTTGGCTGTATACATGCTGTTGAGCATGTTATGCTACCTAACTTGGGGCGGTGGGGTAGCCTAGTGGTTAAGACGCTCGCTTCTTAGGCCAAAGACCGGGGTTCGATTCCTAACATGGGCACACTGTATGAAGCTCATTTTCTGGTGTCCCCCCGCCGTTATAGTGCTGAAATATTGCTAAAAGCGACGTAAAACTAAACTCACTTACTCACTCACCTAACTTAATTGCGGGGGCGCTATGAACACGACAGCCCTTAATATATGCATTGTTGCTTCTGATATCAGATTTAATATCTCAAAAGTTGCAAAAAGGGCAAGCTGTTTACCTCATGTCATCCCATGATGACTTGCACCTCAGGTGAATTGGCAAACCAGACATTTAGTACATCGTCCGAGCCAATAAAAAACAAGCACAATGGGACAACCAGAGACATAGCAACACCTTGACTTACATCAACAATGCGACACTACACAGTGATCTTGGACAACGTTTTACTATCGGATACTAGAATACACTACACACTACAATAGTAGTGGTGTGTCGATTCATCGATACGCATCGATGCGTCGATCCATGGGCCGCCGATACAGTGAATCGATACAAAGTTTTACATTTTTGTATATCCCGATACGGTACTTCAAATGAGCCATGATACATCGATGTTTACCCTTGTTTATTGCCGAATCGCGATATCTGTCAAGAAAAAAGACTTACTTTTGTTTGAAGATTAAAATATATGCTTACTCATTTTCCCTTTATACGTAAACGTTTTCTCGGACATTCTTGCGTCAGGAACTGTGTCAGACATAGCGCTCGCATTTTATCAACATTCAACAAGTCCGTGTGTAAACTTAATTATCTCGTTTCCGAATGAACATTGAACAACGCTGGCGGATTTTGACGAAATACTTTAAAACGGTTTTGCTTTGATCTTAAGGTGTTTTATAGTTGGTGTTAGAATTAAGGATTTTAGTATCGTGATAGTATCGTATCGCCACCCTTATATCGGGATTCGTATCGTATCGCAGCCTACGTACACAATACTTTGGCAATAACATTTGACTAAAATTTTAGCATCATGATATATCCTATCGCAGCTTGTATGCCAATACTAGTAATATACCATATGACCAGATACTACAACAATTTGATACACTACGGCGGTCATACAGACAGTCCAACAATGTGAGACACAGACGAAGATTAAGACCCATCAGTCTTGTGATAAATCAGGGTTTTGTAAACTTTTAGACACAAGGCTTTCAGATGCCATAATCCACATTTAATTTTCATACTCGTACAACAGACACAATGAAGCTAGCATATACACTCCTTGTACGTCTAGAGTTTCGGTATATCACACCGACTTTCATTTCTTTTTTCGTTCAGCGACAGTGCATTCAAGTGAGACCACCATTAGATACTTCAGGTATTCTCGTGAACACAAATCCAACAGTTTTTGGTCTGTCTTTAACGAACGAAATGCGTGGCGCTTTATTGAAGGCATTTGCGCTGAACGCGTAGTTGAGGTATCATTGACACGTCTACGCATGGGGCGCTTTAATCCGATCTTCGGGTACAAACAACCTTTACGGTTTTGGTTGGTCTAATGGTCATGTAAATCAGTAATCTGTCTGCAATATTGACAGAAACCTGTCACGTGATTAACCGGATGTAAATATATCCCAATGGAAACGATAACGACCCGGCTGATGCTGCAGACCTGACCGTGGTTTTCTGATTTTCCAACTCCTACCTGCATCACAACGACTCCTGGTACAGTTTGGTCAGTCTCCAGATAACGTTGTCAGAGACGCAGTGTACCAGGGATCCAGACTAAAGGCTACCAGCTCCACGAAGACAACCGATCAGTTCGAAGAAACATTGTGGTGGTTATTTCAAAGAGTGAAGACACAGCTATAGCAAGAGATGTCTCCATCTGAGGTGGGCCTGACGCAGAACGACAAGCTTAATAATGTGTTTAACATGCCATGCCATATTAGGATCGTACGCTAGGTACATTACAAACCCGCAAGATGCGTTGGAGCATGTACAGTAATCGTGAATAGTGATACAACAATGAAATGATATTCTGGCACTTCCACTGTTGCTGGATTTCTCAATGTACAACACTTTACAACAATGTTATCACGTCTGAAACCGTTCATGGATTAAGATATCTTATAACAGTATTTCTTTGAATGATGGTTAACTGTTTAGCTGATTACGACCGAGGATATTATCAGTAAATGCCGCAAATCACTTGTCGATATTAGAGCTGGTGTCATTTTGACATAGCAATATTCTCACTACTATGAAATACCATAGAAACGACGGTCAATACATGCAATTTGCAACGCTTTGTACCATGTAGGAATCGAGCCGGGCCTTCGGCGTGACGAGCCAACTTTTAAACTACCAGGGCGGCTACCCACCGCCCACTTCTACAATGTGAATTCGGACATGTGTAAAAATGTTTTTTAGTTCGTGTCTAAAATTTGCGAAGTTCCTGTTGAATAGTCCACTGAAGCATTCATGGAACAAATCCTCACGATGGCAAACTAAAGTGTCGAATTTCAATCTCACATGATGGTACATCAGAGTACATTTCAAACGAAACACTTTTGAATAACAAAACTGATAACTTCTTGTTATGTAAACAATCTTTGGAAGATAAAAGCATTTAATTGTAACAGGTTCTACTGATTTGACAATAAGATTTGATAATCTTTTTCCATAAAATCCTTGCACCTCCTACCTCACCATTTAACATCTGAAATCTATTCTGGAGAATTATTTGTTACTTTCTGACAATTTAGTCAGGAAACTCCCAATTCTGCATTCCTTTTAGTTAATGGTACATCGTCGTCGCAAACCTACCAACATTTGAATCGTGAAGTTGTTACATTGTAGAAGTACGTTTTGGGAACCCTTCTAATCCTTCTTGCTAATTACAGCTATTATTACAGTAAGTGCTTCTTTACGTCGGTTCAAACATTTGTTCCCTGAACATGAGACACAGCTGGAAGTAATTACGAGTTAGAGAAATGCGACCCGAAGGCATAAAGTGTTTATCACCCAGGATAGCGAGCCTCTGGCCTTGAACGTATTCAGGACGTACATAATTATTTCATTCCTAATCAGCCTTGATTCTCGGAGAGGATGGTTTGGACGATCCGGGGTACATCAACGACTTAGTATACCTAAGGTCCCTTGATGGTGCAGTTAAGCAGTAACAGAATTCGCGCGACTGTAACTTTGAATTCCCGGTAGTCCGTAGGTGAGGGAAAGCAATTCATGGGAAATGAATGCAATAACACGTGACCAGTTAAGTTAATCTGAATGTTGGTATTACAACGAATACAACGATAATTACATTGAATAACATACAACATTCAGATATTAACCAAATTTTAATGTTTCATCTCGAGTTGTTTTCTTTATCGTTTGGTGGTATGGATATTTTGAATTTTAAATATATCACAGCTATATTTACTTGTTCCAGCTGAATTGATAAAACATTTGTAGTAATTTCAATTAATGAGTAACAGCTTCGATTACATATACAGATACTCCTTGGCGCGATTATTTGATATACCACCAAATACAATCAATTACAAATGTGATAATTAATTTCACATTTACTTAATGTCAGACAAGTTTGTGGTTCGAAAAGGTCGCTTGTTGCACCTCATGGACAGTACTCTGATTTTGTCTGCAAAGAAAGCATCTGTAATTTGGTATTTCTATATTACTTGGGCCAACCGTTCGGGATGTAACATAACCAGCAGTGATATTAAGAAAAGACCGACCTCATAACCAACAATCTATCCGCTTTCATTAATCATTAAAACCAACCACATAGCAATCGCCGTCAGCATCACAGTCCGGCGAATGAATCCCCTCATCCCACTCATTTGGAACAGGGCGCTACCGCTTCGTTTGGCCCACGCCTTAAGCTAACAACCGAGCCAGTCATTCGGCGTCATACCGGTAATCACTTACCAACCGGCGACATCACAAACCAACCGCAGAAACACGCAAATATGTAAGATAACCCGCCGGTCTCCAGACCGGTGCTACTCGTCCCTCCGATCACACTTTGGCCAGCACCGCCTGCGTTTGTGATGTGACCATGTCATGTTCGCCTGGTCATCCTGCGATCCGGTCAACCCATCGGTTGTCAACCGCCGTCTTTGCTGCCGTCTATATTGGCTGCAAACAAACCCTCGTTGGAAATGCCGCCGCACTGTCTGATAAGACTGTGTAAACGATCTGTCAGGATTCATCCAAACCACCGCCTCCCGTGGTGTAGTGGTTAGAGCGTCCGCCCGGAGAGCGGAAGGTCGCGGGTTCGATCCCCGACCGCGTCATACCAAAAGACGTTAAAATATGGTACTTGTTGGTTCCTGCCTGGCGCTCGGCATTAATGGCTACAACAAGGACTGATCGGCTCGAAGTCAGTATGATGTGTCTGAGTGGGGTATTCATGCTTCACTGCGGCATGGTATCTCAGTGGGCTAGCACTATATAACCAGCCTAAGTCTGGGCTAGTACAAGCAGCCGCACATACACATACACACGCATGCACGTCGTCATATGAACGAAATATTCTCAAGCACGACGTTAAACCCAATTTCACCTCACCTCACCTCACCAGCACTAGTTGGCTCGACACCCGTGCAATGTGTCTGGGGGGTTATTCATGCGAAACTGTAGAAACCCTGGTGGTCTATAAAACAGGTGAAGTACCTGCAGACGTACATGAGATTATGCACACATTCCTCCTCTCCTGAAATAATCTTTAACGCGACGTAACACCCTAATTTTCCTCACATCAATGTTTATCGTGTTGTGAAAGTTGATTCTAGTCCTCACAGAGGAAACAGGAGTCCCAACATGATGAATCTATTTTGATAAACCCATTATCTTGACGGGCGTAATGAAGCGCATGTCACATTTGAAACAAGCCCGGAACCCAGTTCACAGACCTCGTTTGGCACGGGTGTATGTCTAAACTTTGAAAGTAGTTTCTAACTGACTATCTCATATTTACACCTGTATCCGTGAGAGGACTCCTCAACGGATACTGCACTTTATCCGTTGGTTTTATCCTGCCCAACCACTCCACCAACTATATGATATATCTAGATGTTATGTTGTTTTATCCAATCAGCGAGAGAAAAAAATAACTCACAAGCAAGTATGCAAAAATGAGCATCACGATCTATCATATCTGGACAACGTAAATGATTAAGGATTTCTGATATTATATTAATTAGATTAGATATGTTGCTTTCTCCTGTAATCAGGGAGAGGGACATGAATATATACTCGGTCACCTTTCGATAACAGACATGTTGGTAGCAATGCTCAACGAGTTTTGTCTACTTTAGTTATTGTACTGTTCTTTCTTCTGAGATAATCCTGTTCAGATAAAGGCGTAGTAGCGGACAAACTTGCCACTAATACGTTCCAACCATCGTTATACACACAACTTCTCAGTATCGTTCCAAACATTGGCCAGTCATGTTCAAGCTGCTTGGTGTAACTGTGACCCTCATCTTGGCTACAGCCACGGGTGTGTTTGGTGTCAGTCCTGTCCAAGTGGTTTCACTGCACTACGACACCTTCTGCTACAGCCTCATCCGTGTGTACAGCATCGTGGGCGGAGGCAGCCGTGTACTGTCAGGCCATAGGCTCCCCACCTGGCCCTACGTGGAAGACGCCTCGGACTTGCTCCTTTGCGGTACAGCCATCTCAAACGAAGCAGTCTCTTACCATTAAAACCGATGGCATCTCGATCGGTGCATTGACATACGTAAATTCGCCGCGACTGACCGCGGACATTCAAAATACGACCCGTCAACACCCGGTGGCTACCGAGCAAACTTAATACCATCGGAATCCGCCCTCAGCACCGTCTCATGTACAGAAATGATGGCACACGTGATTTATCAACAGAAACGTCACCTATCAATCGAGCCTTTTCTTATGTGAACCGGAGCTCGATCCCAACCTCCTGGAACAGTTGGGAAATAACAGTGGAAGCCAGTCCTGGGCCTTCGATGACAACAGCCCCTGCGTCCCTAGAAACATCGACGTCCTGCAAAACAGCAATGTGTGGCAGCGTACCAAAATGCACCTGTTAATCACCAATCGACTCGACACATTGATCGTATGCACACCTGCGATACCAACGCAACATCAAACCACTATCATCCCGTCCATTCCCAACACTACCTATGTCCACGAAATTCCAATCGACATCTGAACTGCGCTAACACCACCCGTCACTCAAATTAGTCACAAGCATCTGCAATTTAACAAATACATTATCAACGACGCTAGAACCATCAAATTTTCAACGATCTTGAACGCTCATTGTTCGATTTCCATTTTAGACGGTTTACGCAACTTTGTTCTGATTCTGACTCTGCTTAAACCGAACATCTATAAGAACCATTTGAAACGGATCTAGGCTTTCACCATCTGATTGCATGCCCATATTATCAACAAGCGGCGAGACGCCATTATCAGATTGCACCCTGATAACAACACGTCTGGACATGACACCATCAATCAAGTCCTGGTTCTCTCACCAGGCCGAGACATGGAACCGGGCCGACTTGGTGTTTGAAACGATAACAATATACGGTACGTTTGTGGTCTTCAAGTGTTACTCGGTCACCTGTTATTACTTTGGGGAAGATGGAAAAAAACGTTTGCCCAATTACTGCCATTTCTACTTGCTTCACCTATAGCTGTGTCAGAGAAGGGGAAGGGGGCTGGATTCCACTGTGTACTTCTCACTGTAAGAGTCAGTCAGCTGGAAGCAGCTAGTAAGATGACACGTGAACTGTGTCCACATAACATGAGGAAAACTTTCATATCTGAATCACAATACGGTTTAATGAAATACACATCATGACCTTATGTGAGGGGTAATTGACAGACAGTATTAGTGAGTGTGTGGCTGAGTATAGTTTTAAGCCGCTGTTAGCAATATTCGAGCAATATCACTACGGGCGAGACCGGAAATAGGCTTCACACGGTGTACCAATGTTTGGAATCGAACCCGGATCCTCGGCGTAAGGGCGAACGCTTTAACCACTAGGTTGCCCTACAGACCTACATACTATTAACATGAACATGACATTGCGTGTCTCTCATACCGACTCCTAACTTCGGTGTTCCAGAACGTGTCATAAAATGTAACTGACACGAAAAAGCACAAGTCAAGATAAGTCTCATTCAAATGTTCGCAGTGGAATGCACGTGGTACATTTCATATGCGATTATATAATGTTTCATATACAGAGATAGATATCATTTATATTAAATTACAATTCCGGTTTCACTTGTGTGAATAATATCATGTTTAATAAGCGCGTTTAAACTCTTTCCACAATCACAAGAAATTCACTTTTAGCATTCCAAATATATTTATGTGGATTGAATCTAGATCAATTACCTATGATGCTTACTAGTTTAAGTAGTAATTAACATGGACCTTGGTTAAAAGTTCGTGAAGATTCGGTAGATTAATTCTATTGTCAGATATATCAGAGACTGGTCTTATACGCGCATATTCTGGACCAGACAATCCAGTCATCAACAGCAAGAACATCGATTTTTGCAATTTGGAATACGATGACATGTGTCAGCCAAGTCAGTGATTCTGACCAATTCGATCCCCTTAGAAAACCTGTTTATCGACAAGCTACGAATTACTAAATATCACTCCTAGCCCGGATCTTCACCGGGCCAAAACAGAGACACCCTCACATTTATCGATTAAACATATGGTCGTAAATGATTACCGCGACGCTAAAATCGATCCGCCAGTTCTTGGCATGCGTATTCCACAGAAGCGAAAAATCGGTTTCAGTCCCTCTGAAGAGTCCGGGTTAGACCTGGCGTTCAGACATCAAACAATTGCCAGATGACCAACTATCCAATGACTCATAACAAGACGCACCATCTCTCATTTCTCACCCACGCCCACGCGAGTCAAGAAACGGCGCAGCCCTAAGTGTTCATGATATTAATCACCGGCCTGTCTCGACCAACCGACAACGCACAAGACCGCTTTATCGCCTGCCGGAACATTGCTAACCGATCCAGCACCGCAAGACGTCGCCCAGTCCCTAATCGCCCACCCGTATTGCAAACCCAGCACCGTTTGCGGACCGACCAAACCGATGAAACATCAACCGCCTGACCGCTCCATAACAGGCCCCGCGTCACAAGCACCTCGATCCAGGCCACAGCGAACCGATGACGGTCAGATCCACGAGCACAAGGTCGCCGACGCACTTCCCAAAGCCGACCAAACAGAAATTAAAACCAATGTAACTCACAAGCTGCTGGAGCCGTTGTTTGGGTGAAGAATACAGACTTATTTCTACAACAATTTATAAGCTGGCTACCTTCCAGCTTCCAGCGCCGCGCTGAACAAATGCTATAATGTTGGTTATTTCGTATCAGAACAAATATGTGTCCTCAACTTGGGTCATCAGAAACAAAACAGCCTTTTTGATAAGCCCCGACGGTAAAGTTGGATCGAGATTTTTTCACGATGAGTGTGGCTCCCAGAAACGATGATGAACAAGGAAGATAGTTTCATGGATTTGGGCAACAGCCGTCAAGAATGCAGTTTTACCGGGCGCAGCCCACCTGCGATGACAGTGAGCAATTATCGCAGTATAGCGCGCCCGCTGTCTCGCTTATATCGCTGCTGCCTCCCGCTTCTTCAGTGGCGCTTCTGTAAGGCTAACAACCGTTTACGATCCTCATTTCATGCTTATGTTTCTTATATTATAATAAAGAAGTTGTATATCTGTGGAAGTATCTCCTTTGTTCATCACACCAGCTTCTAAATGCCATTTCATTTCACGCAAAAAGTATACTGATGAATAAATATCGTTTCGTACGGAAATCTGTAATTTTGAAATAATAACGTGGCTTAGAATTTTATAAGCAAAATGTGTATTGGTTTTGTTTTACGGTCACTTTAAGCAGAAATATATCATATGAAGAAAGAGTGAGAACCAATGAACGGTTTTACCACTCTGATTCCACTTCTAAGTCGTTAAGAAGGTTGACACTATACGGTCGTAATGTAAGTATGACAAACACCAGTTTTTCATGCATATATTTCTTATTAAAAAAATCCAGACAAATACACGACTAACATTGTATTGAATTTATTATGTCTGTAATCCTATTTATGAATAACATAAAATATGTATGTATATTTTATATAAATGTATGCAATGGTGAGAATCGGCTTGATTTCACTCGTCCACATATACAGATACCATATTTCCATGCAGGCGTACGAAACTGGAAATGGAACCAAAGTCGGAAAGGGGAGAGGTTAAACCCAAAGTCTACAGCTGCGAAGTATGTAAGAAATCATTTCGTAACCCCGCGGAATTGATAGTTCACTTGCGAGTCCACACTGGGGAGAAGCCATATGGATGTGAACTTTGTGCGAAAAGATTCTCCCAGAAGTCGGGTGTGAAGAGTCACATGGTCAGACATAATGACGCCAGACCGTTCAAGTGTGATGTATGTGATCAGGCGTATAAACTAAAGAGCAACCTTCAGAAACACTCAAAGCGCCACACAGATGGAAAGCCATACCAGTGCCCTGTGTGCGAGAACAGATTCGCAGTTTCCCGGAACTTGAAGGAACACATGAAAATGCACCCGGAACTGACGACCTACAAGTGTGATAACTGTTCAAAGACTTTCGAATCTAAAGCTGCATGTGATAAACATAAAGCATCACACCATAAAGAGGCTTTGCCTGTGTGTGAGCTTTGCAGCAAGTCTTTCGCTGATGCGGATGTTCTGGGCAAACACAAGTTGATACACGACAAGGAATGTTTCAGATGCGGGATCTGTGAGGAGACGTTTAACAGCACAGGGGACCTGTACAAACACATTCGTGCACATATAGGATACAAGAAGGGAGATTCTGTGTTTGGTTGTGGGTTATGTGAGCGGACGTATACTCAGTGTTCCCGCCTGACAGAACATTTGGAGTCTCATACCGGGATACATGCATACGAATGTCTCCAGTGTGACAAGACCTTCTCCTCCGCCGCTCAGTTAAATCGCCATGTTTATGTTCACGCTGACGACAAAGCTTTTGTATGTGGATACTGCTGCAAGTGTTTCTCAACAGCGGCCTACTTAAAAATACACATGGTTGTGCACATTGACGTCGACATGGTCAAGGCCTTAACTTGTCCCGTGTGTGACAAGATATTTCGTCTGAAACACACCTTCAACACACATATGAAAGTACACTCTGCCCAGAAACCTTTCCATTGTCTGGCGTGACAGAAGGCGTCTCCTACAAAAGAAAATCTGCAGACCTATTTCAGTTGTCACACCGGATCACAGCATTATCAGTGTGCTCGAAAATTCAGTCACTCTGGAGCACTGAAGAAACATGAGACTCCATGAAGTTGACACAGAAGGAACTCGACCTAGCGTCAGTTACACCATCTCATGTGAGGAAGTGGAGGAGAACCTTATTATGGTGCAGGTGTTAGGGGGTTACTGGTGAGACCAACGAGCTTGTGTGTGGCGATTACAAAACAAGATGATGATCTCGGATTCGAACCTATAATCGGGTGTTGAATTGAGTGTGGAGAGACACATGTAGAATTTAGTAGAGTTAGTATTTTTTTTACGCAGCTCATATTAATCATTCAGTGATGTCATGGCGGAGGACAGCACAATCCAGCGTACCCGTGCGTGGAGTGCATCAAGAGTGAGTTTAGTTTTACGCCGCTTTTAGCAATAATCAAGCAATATCACGACGGGACACTATAAATGGGCATCACACAATGCACCTACTAAGTGGAACTCCATAAACCCGTTTTTTTCTTCGCGACGAACGAACGCTTTAACTATTAGGCTAACACACACGCATACCACACCGCCACCCGAGTATGATTTGATAAAGGTTTTATGCATGTATATAAAGTTGCAATAAAAGCAAATCCGATTCCAATTAATAATATAAACAGTGTAAAGGATGTGTCCAGCTGCCACCGTATCGCTCCATGACATCATCTGCCCCAATCTTGAGAAAAACTGTATGTGTTAATGACCTTCTTAATGTAACAGAATCCTGCAACATTTCTAAAGGGGAATGTTCATTCATCATGATTTTATTTCAGTTCCATTGTAGCTATCATATAACTTGTTATATAGCATAGCATGTGCGCACAAAATGTGTATCCTTATGTAGTGTAGCCGGAATAAAGAACGAAATACACATGAGCGTTGATCAAGGACCATCCACTCTCCAGTTTTTCGGCATAGGGCAATAAGGGCATGGGAATGTATTTTGCAGAACGAATCATATCAATGATCTGTCTCGCTCGGTCTTCCTGGTCTTGGACGAACCTTCACTACACTGTCCTTCCTCACAAGTTGACTTATTTTTCGGGATGTCTCGATACAGCTGCATCACCAGACGATACGTACATCGATACTGAGGTCACAATACGATACGTATATCGATACTGTGGTCACAATACGATACGTATTTCAATCCAGTTGCCTCACCATACGATACGTATCTCCATACTGAGGTCACAATACGATACGTATATCGATACTGAGGTCAAGATGTGATACGTATATCGATGCTGTGGTCACAATACGATACATATTTCTATACAGTTGCCTCACCATAGGATACGTATCTCCATACTGAGGTCACAGTACAATATGTATATCGATACTGAGGTCACGATACGGTGCGTATATCGATACTGTGGTCACAATACGATACATATTTCTATACAGTTGCCTCACCATAGGATACGTATCTCCATACTGAGGTCACAGTACAATATGTATATCGATACTGAGGTCAACGATGTGTATATCGATGCTGTGGTCACAATACGATACATATTTCTATACAGTTGCCTCACCATAGGATACGTATCTCCATACTGAGGTCACAGTACAATATGTATATCGATACTGAGGTCACAATACGATACGATATCGATACTGTGGTCACAATACGATACAGCATTTCTATAGTTGCCTCACCATACGATACGTATCTCCATACTGAGGTCACAGTACAATATGTATGTCGATGCAGTGAGATCACGATCACAATCGATATACCGATACAGTCGCCATCACATATGATACGCACGCACCATACTGAGGTCACGGCACAATATGTATATCGACACTGAGGTCACGATAGGATACGTATTTGGATACTGAGGTCACAGTGATATGTATGTCGATACAGTTGTCACGATACGGATGTACATCGATACTGAGGTCACAACGACATGCATATGTCGATACTGAGGTCACGATATTACGCTATATCTATACAGTTGCCTCACCATGGGATACGTATCTCCATACTGAGGTCACAGTAATGAGCATGTATATCGATACTGAGGTCACAATACGATACATATATCGATACTGAGGTCACTGATATGCGATACATATATCGATAAAGGTCACGATACGATATGATATCGATACTGAGGTCACAGTGATACGATACATATGAGGTCTATACAGTATGATGCTAGAGGTCACCATACGATGCGTATTTTCGATACAGTTGCCTCAACATACGATCATGTATCTCGATACTGAGGTCACAGTTCGATATGTATGTCGATACTGAGGTCACAATACGATACATTATTTGGATACTGAGGTCACGATACAATCACGTATATCGATACTGAGGTCACGACACGATATGTATTTCTATACAGTTGCCTCACCATAGGATACGTATCTCCATACTGAGGTCACAGTCGATATGTATATCGATACTGAGGTCATGACACGATACATATATCGATATGTATTTCTATATGATGCTTATGTCGATACAATTGCCTCACCATAGGATACATTATCTCCATACTGAGGTCACAGTACGATATGTAAATTCGATAATGAGGTCACATACAACACGTATTTCTATATAGGTCGCCTATGACCATGTAAATCGATAATGAGGTCACAATATACATGTATCGATACTGAGGTCACGATACGATATGTATTTCTATAGCTGCATCACCATGCGATATGTATCTCCATACTGAGGTCACAGTATGATTGTATATTGATACTGGGTTCACATGACACGATACATGTTTAGATACTAAGGTCACCATACGATACATATTTCGATACAATTGCATCACCATCATATAACATCTCGATACGAGGTTACGTATCGATTTCATATACTGAGGTCACACACGATACATATCGTCGTTAGTAATGGTCACCATACGATATGTATTTCGATACAGTTGCATCAACATACGAATACGTATCTTGTTATTGAGGTCACAATAGGATACGTATTTTGATACTGAGGTGACAATATGATACGTATCTCGATACTGAGGTCAAGTTATGATATATATCGTGATACTACATTCTAAGACATTGTGAGGAACAAGCAGCCATTTAAATGCTGATACTGGGCGCTTGTGTCTTTGGTTGTGTGTTGTTTAACACTGCACTCAGCCACATTCTAGCTATTTGATGGTGGTCTGTAAATAATCTATTCTGGACCAAACAATCCAGTGACTAACCATCTATACAACTGGGATATGACACGTGTCAACCAAGTCAGGGATCTAACCACCCGATCCCGTTAGTCGCCTCTTCTTGACATGTGTTGCTGGAGACCAATTCTGACCCGGATCTTCACAGGCCTGATTATTGATTGGTTGGACAACCTTTGCCACCTCTTAATATCAACACAGGTACCACTGTGGACATGCTACTGTATTATGAAACTTAACCTTGTTACTAAAGATGTCATATTTCTATTTGTGCAGTATCCTGGCACATATATCTGTAATCAAGCCCGTCACTGGACATACACAGGGGTCATAATTTCCATGGAATTCTTGGATTTTGTAACATGGTCACCTTTGTGATACATGCCATCATGATATACACACAATTCATTCTGTCACCCAAAACCCTGCTTAACATGCAGTGTTTATTTTATTCATTTAAAAAAACCAAAACAACAACCTGATCATTCCTGAATAACAGATATTCATCAATGGTTGATATGTTAATGTTGTTCTGAATGACTTGTTTCAGTTGTAGAAACAAAATCAGCATCTATTCAAAGCTAACCTCAAAATGAATAAACTATCTACACAGACCATCCAATCTACTGACTCTCATGTCCAGCATAGATATCTTGGGGCAAATTAAAAGACAGGGGAAATAAGGAACTCTTATACAAGGCAGTTGTGATCAAGGTAATCTTATCACAGTGAGTAGCTACATTAATATGACTCTTTTTGCAATATTTCAGTAATATGACAGCAAAGGACCTCGGAAATATGATACATATGTAGCAGGGCGTGGAGTCATCCCACAGATGACATCCTTAACCTCTTTGGTCATGTGGACAAGGCGTCCGACTTCTCATCAGAAGGTCTGTGGTTCGAATCCCAGCACGGGACTCGGTAATTTTATGGCCGCTACACATACATTTGGGGAAATTGAACCAGCACCTTCAGTATGACAAGCAAACACTCTAACCACAAGACTACAACACTGGCCCCTTATCAGATTACTCTTGTCATTAATGATATCCTGACTCAGGTAAATAAACCATTCCTGTGAACAGACCATCAGGTTACAATTGTCACACTTTAACTCAACATGTAGAAAATGTATTTATTAGCAAATTTCAAAATGTCACAGACTTTGAAACACTGTACTTGCTCCTGACAATGATTACATCTGTGTATGAAATGTGGGTCACTGTTTCACAGTACAGATGATGGATCAGAAGCACACAGCTGAAGAATGTTCGTACAAACATAATTTACATGTGCACCTTCAAATTGGTGAGGTGAGATTAGTTTTAAAACCCATTCTAGACTATTGCATGTAACACTGACTGACTGACTGAGTTTGGTTTTACGCCGCTTTTAGCAATATTCCAGCAACATCACGGTGGGGGGACACCAGAAATGGGCTTCACACATTGTACACATGTGGGGATTCGAACCCGGGTCTTCAGCATGACGAGCCAACGCTTTAATCACTAGGCTACCCCACCGCCCCTTACATGTAACAGCTTGCACATGTGTGTGTGTTCTTGTGTGATGGCTTGTACAGTCTGGGGAAATACTGGTTCCGTAGGGCCAGCCAACTGAACTACCTTACCACAGTGTAACATAATACAGGTGATACCCATTTGGACATAGCACCCCACACTGACTTTCAGCTGACCAGTCCGTGTTCCTTTGATGCAAAACAGCAAGAAAGTAACCAATAAGCACCATCTTTTAAAGTTGTTTCGTAGCTGATGGTCAGCCTGGAACCACCAACATTTCAGTCTCCAAGCAGCGGCACCATGTGAGAAGCACTTGCAGTTATTTGTAATCTGTCACAGAGCATGCAGGCCCGCTCTGTTTGCTGTATGTCTCATAAAACAGAAGTTTCTGGTGACTGATACGAGGCTTCACTGTGGTCAGAGCCTCCGTGAAATGTCTGTGTGCGACGACACAGATGTGGATATCTTCCTGTAGAGCAAACAGTGCTGCCTCGTGACATACTGCCGACACCTGCAAAAATACATACAGTCAAATCCCGATGAGTCAAATCTCTGGGGACCAAGTAATAAATTCGACTTATGGATGTATTCGAGACATAGGTATGTCTATAAGGGTAGAAAAAAAGAGGATCCAGTCCTAATACCTCCGCCTAAGCATTTCTTTATCTAATGATTTCCCTGTCACTAATAGGGGCACCTTATCAGTTCCAGTCTGATTAGCACAGACAGTTATTTCCGTAAAATCACTAATCTGCCTTTTGAACTCACCCGTCAATGGCGGAAAGGTGTAAGCCGCTCTGGTTTGTTAATTTGATCAGTTTGCTACACCAATCAACTTCTCATTGACTGACTTCGGCTTATGTATACAAGATTGCTGTTGTTTGAATCTCATGGGACCAAATTTTCTTCTCGAGTCATCGTGTGTATTTATGAGTCGAATTTGTGTAACCAGTATTCAAATGATGACAACTATAACAGGGAATGGTCGGGACCGACAGGTACTTCGAGTTATGCATAATATTCGAGACACCGGCATTCGACTCATCGGGATTTGACTGTAATTTGACTTTACCACTGGCAGTAATACACAGCTTTACTACAGTGTTGACTACGTTCCTCCATGCCCTGAACAAGACAGGCCATGTAATAGTGACATACTGAGTTTTAGTCGCAGAACTCACAAAGGTCAAATGAGCCCTACTCTAAGCATGAAAATTTGAACAGTCAAGTCTGGACCCGACAATCCAATGATCAAGAACATGTGTGACATGTCAACCAAGTCCGTAAGTATGAGTGAGTTTAGTTTAACACCGCTTACGCAATATTACAGCAATATCACAGCAGTCCGTAAGTCTGGCCACCCAGTCCTGTTAGTCCCCTCTTAAAACAAGCATGGGTTGCTAAAGACCAATTCTAACCCAGATGTTCACAGGTCCTTTTGATATAAAGCATGTAATGTTCCATAACATAGCACAGTTTACTGACGAATGTATTTGGAGGCTAAAAGTAAATGCTAAATGTTATATTGAGATTTTTTTAGAAAAGAAATAAACCACAAGCAAAGGTCAAAGAAGCCCTCGACCTAACAGTGATGCATACACAGGAACATTCTCAGATTATAGCAATACACACCTCAGCCCCTGAGTATTTGTCAGTCTCCTCAACCAGATCATCCACACTGACATCAACATCAACAGGCATCCGCTTCAGATGCAGCTGAAATATTTCCTTCCGTGTGTCTGGTGAGGGCAAGGGAACATATAGGATCCGATCAATTCTCCCAGGACGCAGTAGGGCCTGCGATAGAAAGTTGATTGCACAGTGATGGAAATCACATTTTGAAGACAAATATTTCTCCTACATGAGTCTCTTTACAAAAAGACTGTCAGTCTGAAAAAATGCTAGTGACTCATAGCACATGCATCAGTGTACACTGGGAATGACACACTACACCAGACAGGTCATACAACCTTGCACCGTACACTGCTTTAATTGTGTTGGCACTGGATGACTGAATTGAGGTTTAAACCCATTTGGACATTTTTCAAAATTTCATGGCCTCAGGAGGTCCAAGCTTATTCCACGGGCTTTAAGATTCAAAAAGTATTATCAATGAATTCTACAAGGGTTTATCGAGACCTGCTCAGAGGCTAGTACCGAGCACAAGTGACCTCTGTATGTAGAGAAACATTGAAAGTAAGATTCATTCCCACCTGGTCTATCATGTCCGGTCTGTTGGTGGCAGCAACAATGGTGACATCCTGTAGCTTCTCAACTCCGTCGATCTCCGTCAGCAACTGCGCAAGTACACGGTCTGCCACGTTACTGCCTCCAGAAGAACTGGGAACAGGTGTAACATGATTTATACCACAGTAATGTCTCAAGATGAACTGAGAACAGTGGGCGTAACATGACTCAGACAGATGTAAAGTCTGCCACATTCATGCCTCCAGATGAGCCAAGTCTGAACCATACGAACTAGCGGCAATTACCATGCTACAGCAAGTTATCACATGTGGCAACTTCAGTCATATTTCAATGTAGTTAGGATGAGTCAGCTTAGTGTAGGTTAGCTTATCAACTCCCACAAAAGGCATTCATAGATAGCTTTTATAAAACTGTGTAAAAAACACCTTCCTCGGTGTTATGCAGATTGTCCAGGGTGCCGTTGTACAAAACAACCTTAAGCTAAGGCTACCTTAAGTTTATGCTAAGGTATGGGATTTGGTCACCTTAGCTCAGGTAAGCTTTGTACAGCGGCACCCTGACATGTATATGTGTCGACATGAGTCCAGAGGCTACCTACCTCCCTCTCTCTACAGCCAGTGCATCTATCTCATCAAAGAAGATCACAGCGGAGCAGCAGCACGCGAGCCTTCCTGAACACTTCCCTCACCGCATGCGCTCAGACTCCCCTACCCACTTGCTGAACAACTCAGGGCCCTGGATAGACACAGGATATATCACTTGCTGAACAACTCAGGGCCCTGAATATATACACAGGATACAACTAGCTGAACAACTCAGGGCCCTGGATATACACAGGATATATACTAGCTGAACAAGTCAGGGCCCCAGATATACACAGTATATATACTAGCTGAACAACTCAGGGCCCCAGATATACACAGTATATATACTAGCTGAACAAGTCAGGGCCCTGGATATACACTGGATATATCACTTGCTGAACAACTCAGGGCCCTGGATATACACTGGATATATACTAGCTGAACAACTCATGGCCCTGGATATACACAGGATATATACTAGCTGAACAACTCAGGGCCTTGGATATACACAGGATATATACTAGCTGAACAACTCATGGCCCTGGATATACACAGGATATATACTAGCTGAACAACTCAGGGCCTTGGATATACACAGGATATATACTAGCTGAACAACTCATGGCCCTGGATATACACAGGATATATAACTAATTCAACAACTACAAACCCCAGATATACACAGGATATCATCACGTGCTGAACAGCACAGTGGCTTATCATCAACCTTGTTTACCGAGTTTCAAGATGGATCAAATATATTCTTCTTCTTTGGGGATACACAAATTCAAAAGAGTACACATTGACATTCTTCTGACTGCACTTAGCTATTCATCTTCTCTCATTATTCGTTATTTACCTTGACAGCTATAAAGTTGAGGCCACTCTCTGTAGCCAGGGCTTTAGCTATCATAGTCTTAGAGCATCCTGGAGGTCCATACATGAGCAGGCCTTTGGGAGGGTTAATGCCGAGCCTCTTAAAAGACTCAGGGTGTTTTAGGGGCCACTCTATTGCCTGTTTCAGTTTTAGTTTCAGCTCAGCCTGACCACCGATGTCCGACCACAGGACCTGCAAGAATACAGAATAACACATACATATATTTTTTTCCATTTGTTTTCTATCTTCATCCAATTGAAAACACAATGCCAATTACTGAGAAAGTGTAATCCCACATATAACATATAATTTTTCAATGTCATTCCAATGTGACCCCATAACTCACAAAATCTCACCACCTCTTAACTCCATGTCACTCCCACCCAGTCTCCCTCCTCTGATGAGCAACCATAACGTTCCATCACATTTGTCTCGCTACTAATAAGGACCGAGTTGTCTCTACTGTCTCTAATAATAAACTCCCCTTGGCCCCTTAATTACCTTCGGCACCTCCAGCTGCACCTCCCTCATGGCACTAGGCTGAACAGTTGACAAGGCATACACCACGTCCTCCCTGCATACCAACAGCTGCTTATTCCCAGTGTGTATCTTCCTCTTCACAGCATGCAGGCCAGCTGTAGAGGGAGAGAAATGTTCATGAGTTATCTCCCTTGACATCAAAGCCCAACAAGCTCTGCAGTCAATGGATTATTATTGCTTGTGCTTATTGTCACATTCAGGGACATTCTTACTATATGTTGGCAGTCGGTAAAACAACAGGTCTGGACAAGACAATCCAGTGATTGACACCATGAGCATCAATCTATGCAAGTGGGAGAAGATGACATGCTCCAGCCAAGTTGGCACGTCTGACCACTCGATTACATTGGTCGCTTCTTATGACAAGCATAACATGCTGAAGATCAGTTCTAACCCAGATGTCCATGGGAAGTCAATGGATCAGCAGGCACGATACCGATATCTCAGATCAAATAAAACTACAAACCCACCTTCTTTACAAATTGCTGCCAGGTCAGCCCCTACAAAGCCATGAGCAGCATCAGCAACATCTGCCAGCTCCTCAGTGGTCAGCGTGTTTGGGGTCTTCTTCAACAGCTTCTCAAGTATCTGACATAAGGGTCAAATAGATGATTATCTTAAATCTGGTTTAAAATATTACAATATGTACATGTTGACAGACACACAGAGCACAAAAAAGACACTTTGGTGTCTAATCAAACCAAATATTCTAAAAACAACCTTTCAACAACTATTAAATATAGAGCCATTATTTATAATATTTCCAGGAAATCCAATAACCCCCAAACAACTATGATCCCCGACATCCCAGTACTTACCTCCAGCCTCTGTTTGGCAGTGGGGACCCCTACCTCCACCTCCCGGTCAAACCGACCCGGACGTCTCAGCGCAGCATCCAAAGCGTCCGGTTTACTGGTCACCCCAAGCACAACCACCATCTTGTCACTACTGCACTGAAACAAACAAATCAAATAGGTCCTTTTCCAAAACCTTCATGTTGATTTCTTAATCAATGTATGACAGTGAACTGTAAATATATCAAGTCACTCAGATCAAATCTGAAAACTTATCTGTTTCAAAAAAGCCTACCCTACATGCTGAAGTGTATCAAATTAACTTATTTCAATCCTGTGCTGTGTACTTTCAACTCTGGGTGCTTCGAGCATGCATTATGCGTGGAGAAATGCGCATTACAAATGGACTATTATTATTTTTTATTATTATTATTATTATTATGCAATTCTGCTACCAGTAATATTTCAGATAAATCTGGATAGCAACTACACAACCTCCGTGTTGGCTATCACACACCAGGAACAGATTCTGGCAACCTCTTCTCCTTGCCATCACTTATGAATCAATGATTATTTCTATACACATTCCAAAAGTGCTTTACTGCATCTCTTTTACAGCAGTTGATTAGTAATAAAAAATAATTTGAATCAATGTCCAAGAAACAGATAGGTCAACTTGAGTAAACATTGATCCCAACAGTGCAGTATGTGAACATGTATCAACATTCGAGTACATACATCGATGCCATCCATGAGAGTCAGCAGGCTGGCCACCACCCGCTTCTCAAGATCACTGTTAGAGTTGTCTCTCTTGGGGCACAGTGCATCGAGTTCGTCTATTACAATGATGCTCGGAGCCCTGGACAGAATGAAGGACTCACAACACTGTAATCTTATAATGGGCCACTTTGATAAAGAACCAGGTACAATAGGGGTTGTGTTTTGTTCATGTGATGTGCAGTTTAAAGAAGAAGAAAATTTTTAGAAAATGTTATTAAAATTAAATGAGAACAACATGCATATTCTTCGGGACTTGCACACACGTATTTCAGATTATATGCTCCTAAAATAAATGACTGACGTCAAATTGACAGTTTGCTGGAAATGGCCCTCATCCTACTCTTTCATCTTTTGATCAACAAATAAACGACAATTTTTGACGTAATGTGCATTTATTGAAAGATATCTCGGACACAGGACATAAAGGCACAACCCTGACTGAATTTACACCCAACAAAAGTAATTTGTCACAATGTAAGGGGGCATGGTGGGCGAGCTGTCTAAGGCACCATACAAGTGATCCAGTGAGCTTGAGGTGCCAGGATAGAGCCCACCTCAAAATAGAAATCAGAAAGCAGTATGCCGTTGCCTTGCGTTAACTGCACAGATATGTTATAGGTTACAAAACATATCTATTTTCAATTTTTACTTACATCTCTTGGGCAGACTTGAAAATATTCCTCAGCTTACTTTCTGTTTCTCCAAAGAATCTGAGAAGAAAGAATGCACATGAAGGAAGTGTTGATCTTATGATGAAGCATCAACTTGTTACTATCAATAATCATCATCTATAAGTTTATCTTCCCTGTGAAGATCTACATCATAATTAGTCTTTAGCAAACCATACCTTGTCATGATAAGCGACAGGATTGAGCTGCAAGATCAGCTAAAGCCTGTCATCATATCCCAATATTATGATATCAATTACTGTACTTCCCAGTCAAGATTTGATTATTTACAGACTATATCATCTATCTGGAATATTGAAGAATGTAGAGTGAAGCAACATGACATAGAAACATGTTTATCTTAAGCCGTAAAACACTTGCTTAAGTCAATCATCATCATCATGACATACTTGCTCCAGATCTGCGGACCTGTCACATGCAGGACGTTGATGTTGAGACTAGCGGCCACAGCTCGTGCTAGAAGGGTCTTCCCTGTGCCCGGACGGCCCATGGATCAACACTCCCCTGGGAGGGACAAGGCCTGAAAGAGAACAAGCATCAGTATATCAGGATAGTGTTTGTTGCCTCATGCCTGGCCACTCTCTGTGATATTCCAGCTATGGGAAGTGACCTGTAAATAAGTGAGTCTTGACCAAACACACCAGCAAATGATATTGTGTGCAAAGATCCATGTAATTTGTGGAGCACAGTGGTGTAGTGGTTAGCATGCTGGCCTCTCACGCCAAAGGCCCAGGTTCGAAATCCCCGGTGGAGACACCAAAATTTGTGACCTGGGTCTCATACTGTGTTGTGTCCCTGGGAAAGGCACTTTGTCCACGTTGCACTCAGTCCACCCAGCTGTTCAAAATGGGTACCTGAGAAGCGGATGTACAGACCTATACGGTCGCGTGAAGCGCTTAGTAGCGGCTTTGAAAGTACAATTCCATCAGGGTAGTTATGTAACTCCAGAGAGCAGCATCGTGTTGGATTCTAGGCGCAAAAATTAGCATTATTATTATTATTAATCGGCACTAGGGCTGCAACGATTCGGTTTGATTTATTGACAATTGAATCTAACACCTTAGTTTCGATTTTTCGATAACCATTATTACTTTTTCGATTTGATATTTGAATACCTATTCAAATTATTTCCACACAGCCAGAACGTAATTTTGACTCCAACTCAAGCAGTTTGGAGCGCTGAAATAAGGTGAAACGTGATTGATTGACGCCAGGCTAATAATAAAATGACAATTGTTGTTAGTAGACATCGCCAAGTTGACGATGTATTTCATGATAAAAAAGCCAACTCTGAACGTTAAATAAAATCTGATGTTTTTACTTGCATGAAGAATCAAATCGAAAATGATTGAATCGAGGGTCCAATATCGAAAATCGAATCGAATTGAGCGTCCAATATCGAAAATCGAATCAAATCGAGGTCTGGGTGAATCGTTGCAGCCCTAATTGGCACACAAAAAGACACAATCAGTTAAGTCAGTGTATCTGACCACCCAAGTCGCTCTGTACGGCATGAATGGGTTGATGGGGTCAAATTCTAATAACAAATCCACACGATAAACATGCGATATACATTAAACGGATTACAATGGCACAGAGATACGAAATAAAGTGAATTAACTACTAGTAATCCATTACTTTTCCCAAACTAAACCTAGCTTCAAGAGCCTCATCAAAGACATCACTATCAGCATCATCAACACCATCCACCAAAGAACCATGAACCTGAAACTACCATTCTCCTCTCCCACAAGCGTCACCATCACCACCATTATTATATAGCGACAGGGACGGTGGGGTAGCCTAGTGGATAAAGCATTCGCTCATTGCGCCGAAGACCCGGGTTTGATTCCCCACATGGGTACATTGGGTGAAGCCCATTTCTGGTGTTCCCCGCCGAGATATTGCTGGAATATTGCTAAGAAGCAGTGTAAAACAACACCAACTCAATATAGCAACACCATCATTAGCATGATGACAGACATGACTATCACCAACATTAACATCATCTACTACATCAGTCACCTCCATCCATCCATCCATCACCACTACCACCATCATGCTTTCTATCATCATCATCATCATCATCATCATCATCATCATCAGTGTTTCATTTCAGTTTCTACAGGGCCATATTCTCACCATAAGACTTGAACAGCTCCGGGTTGGTGAGGGGAATCTGCACCATCTCTGTTATCTGCTTCACTTGCTCGGACAAACCTCCAACATCATCCAACATGACTCCAGCATTGCGTACGACATCAGCGTCCTCTTTAACATTAGCATCCACCACTGTCACCTTCGTAGACGACACAACTTTACAAAACTTTTCACATTTCCTTGATTTTCTGTGTCTATGGATGACTGGAGTTTGAAATGCTCGCGGACTGGTGACTTCCACTGTACTGGTTTTACTGTCAGGTGTTTTGGGCGTTGACACTGATTGGTTCATGCTGGAGCAGGTAGAGTCAGACTGACTGGATTCATCCTTCGACTCACTAAATGAAATGTCGGATAAGTTGAGACTGGCTATGCTGTCAGATAACGACAAGTCAGGCTGATTGACAGGTATCACTTCAACAAGACAGAGTTGCTTCACCATTGCCTTCAGGCATTTTACTTGAAATTCACACTGCTGACCAAAATATGATAAAGTAACTGCGTTTCCTTCACACAAATATCTGTTCACTGAAACAAAATGCATATGAAGTTTTAATATACATAGGTATACATAGGTAGCCAAAATCTGTGTGGTCCCCGAATATTGCTGGACATATGTCCATTTCAATGGTCAATCCTCCTGCCATCAGGGCTTCGTCAATTTACTATCTTACTTTCCACATTAGCCTGCTCTAAATTTGGCAGAATATAAAATGTTGCAATATCGATAACTATGTTTTTTCAAACACATGACTGACAAATTTTTACGGAATTTCCAGGAAATCATAAGCAAATAAATTACCACAATATTTAAGCTTTCATTTTGCATTGTACCTCTGTGTTAAAAATGTGAAATAAAATTATCTCCCTCTTGTGGTATATTCAGTCTGAAGTTACTTTCGTTATACATCTGAGAGTTCCCATGCTGCACTCTTTGAATAAGTACATTAACTGGTTTACTCCCAAAAGTTAGACGTCCCAAAAGTCATACATCCCATTTGTCAGACAAATCAATCAGACGTGACTGTGATTACAACCTAGTCTTACCCACTGATATAATGAACCTGTCCCATACACTAACGAGATGGGTGTCACATTTGTACAGAAATACTTTGATCAGAATACTAATGTTGACCGACTTACTCAATCACTTGGTTTTCCAAATGTGTTTCCACAATGTTCAATTTTATCAAAACATGATTATAGATTTTGCATACTTGTTTTCACAATGTTCACTTTGATCAAAACATGATTATGGGGCCCTACAGACTGTCGGCCCTCGCACAAACAACAACCTGGAAGGCCTCCACAGTAGATTAAACAAGGCACTCCCACATCACTATCCTAACATCTACCGATTTGTAGAGATCATCCAGAAGATTGAGATCGCAGAGAGAGCTAAACTCCAGCAGATCAATGTTGGTGCTGCTCCCACAAAGAGGAAGAAGGTCTACAGGGAAACTGAGAACAGGCTGATGCGTCTGCAAGAGAGACTGCGTGCAGAAGGGATGACAAACCTGGAGTTCATCGATGCAGTTGGGCATTTGCTCAGAAAGATGTGAAATCTTAAATCTTGAATGATTTGATTGACCATTTAAATTATCTTGTTAAATTAACTTATTTTGTTTTTATGCCAAATAAAGTCAATACAAAGTCATCCATTGATCATTTAAATTATCTTGTTGAATTAACTTATTTTATTTTATTTTATGTCAAATAAAGTCATTGTCATTATCCATAATCTCTTCTCTTTATGTTTGGATTAGTACATTTGGACTAGTCCATTAATTAACGAAGGTAACAGTGTAGTGAACCGGAGTGCAACCAACCATAACCTTGGTTGTTTTAACACGTCTAACTTTTGGGACGTCTAACTTTTGGGAGGACACCCATTAACTTGTTCGCAAATGCATCGACCCTTAAAAATTGACCCCCAAACTTACTTAAAACCCAGTAAACTACAATCTCAAGCCAAATGTTTTTTCCAATACCTTTCAACTATGCACTTGAAATTTCAAGCCTTCCTTGAACAGTATCACTGTATCAGTACTGAAAAATCACTATCAAATTTCCATAATATTTACCATCGCAAAATGTAACATGTCAAAAACATTATGGAAGTCATTTTGAAAAATATGAAGGTGTAACTTACTTAGTTTATGTTTGAAGCTGTTCTTACAGTTTTTATCAGAGTATACTGGTCTCCATTCTCTGGAAGAAAACAGGAATGAAATCAAAATGATGTCAATGAAACTACTAAAATAAGAACGTTTCTGCAACATAAAATACTGTGATAACTGAAATTCACCCAGCTTGATCACCTGATCCTTAATGTCACCTCACAGAACAACACTAGTTGCTGGGGACCATTTTAATCCAGACTCCTGATGAGGCATTATGTCCTGTTAGTTATCATAACATCTGAAACAGTACAGTCTATTTGTAACTACATCCCATGCTTACTTGGATTCTAATATGACTTCTTCAGCAAGTGATTCCACTCCACCAAAACTCTCCACTGTGACGACATCCTCCTTCTTGCTGCCGATGTCAGCCAAGGTTTTCTCATCAACGTAGACACCAGTTAAACTCCCAACAGTTGAAGGCCAACATGTCTTGACAACTTTAGAGTTGATAATACAGGGTTTTCCTATAGCAAGGCCACATAGTAGCATAGTGCTAGGATGTACAGCAATTATGTCATCTTTACGTGTCTTTGGCACCTTCAGATCTAAAAGATAAACAGAAAGCATGGGCTGAAAACAACAGCCATGACACTTCCAGTAGGTTTCCAGCTAATAATCCTCATTAGTAAGTCATATTCACAAACATGAATTTGGAAAATACACATTGGTTAGTCAGAGGTATCAAATCCCAGCAAACAGCTGATTGAAACAGCTGATTTTACAGCTGCATTAAACCCACACAAAACAGAGAAGTCTTCCATTTTTACTGTATTAACTCATAACTGCCGAAACCAAAGACTTTATTGTGGTGTTTTCTGAGTAGAGCAAGGAAGCCTTAACATTGAGTGAGTGAGTGTGGTTTTATGCCACCTTTAGCAATATCCCAGCAATATCACAGCGGGGGACACCAGAAATGGGCTTCACACAATGTACCCACGTTGGGAATTGAACCCAGGGTTTCAGTATGACGAGCAGACACTTTAACCATTAGGCTACCCCACCGCCCCTTTACCCATGACAAATTTAACATGTGAACCCTCAGGCTGCAATTTTGGTCTCCATATTCAAGTTAGTGGGTTAAATCTAAAGGTTACTTAGCTCCAAAATGCAAAATATTTTATGCAAAATCTCTCACTGATTTTGTACATGACACACGGGGGAGTTCACTTACGTGGACATAAATTTTTAGGGAGGTCATTCACATTGTACATGCTTCTCCATGAAAATCATTATCACCCCAGGGCCCCCTAGCCATAAATTATGAACGGTCCCTTAAGCGAAACATTACCCATGCTTTGAATGCCACAAAGTTAACCCTTGGTTCATTGCACACCATGCTTCCATTTCTGACCACAATTGTGTGATCTAAAATTTCAAACATTGTCCAAATATACTCTGTAAGACATTCCAGTTTTATCATAAGATATTTACTTTATACCAAAATGCTGCATCTTAATAAGATAAAGAAGTTCACATCCATAAGAGTATCCTGTCTTATTGTTACCAAAAAATCCAAAGGCAATATGGCATATGACATACAGTTAATGTTTACAAAGTCCATGTGTGAGTGAGTAAGTTTGGTTTTAAGGCGTTTTTAGAAATATTCCAGCAATATCACAACTGGAGACACCGGAAATGGGCTTCGCACATTGTACCCATGTGGGGAATAGAACCCAGGTCTTTGGCGTGACAAGTGAACGCTTTAACCACTAGGCTACCCCAACGCCCCCAAAGACTATGTCTGACTGACTGACTGACTGAGTTTAGTTTTACGCCGTTTTTAGCAATACTCCAGCAATGTCACGGCGGGGGACACCAAAAATGGGCTTCACACATTGTGCCCATGTGGGGAATCGAACCCAGGTCTTCGGCGTGACGAGCCAACGCATTAACCACTAGGCTACTGCACCACCCCCCAAAGTCTATGTAATTCTGGTAATTGAAAAGTACACAAGAAGTGATACCTGCACCATTTCTACAGCAATTTCAGACTAGGTAGTGAGTGAGTGAGGTTTTACACTGCTTTTAGTAATATTGCAGCAACATCACGGCAGGGGACACCAGAAATGGGCTTCACACATTGTACCCATGTGGGGAATAGGACCCGGGTCTTTGGCGTGACAAGTGAACGCTTTAACCACTAGGCTACCCCAACGCCCCCAAAGTCTATGTAAATCTGGTAATTGAAAAGTACACGAGAAGTGATACCTGCACCATTTCTACAGCAATTTCAGCCTAGGAAGTGAGTGGGTGAGTGAGGTTTTACACTGCTTTTAGTAATATTGCAGCAACATCACGGCAGGGGACACCAGAAATGAGCTTCACACATTGTACCAAATCATGGGGAATCGAAAGCACAGCTAAGAAAGAAGCATTATTTTTCCAACTGAACCTTTGGAAGTGTCAGTAACTGTTGCTGAAAGTGTCATTGTCAGCACAGGCAGGGGTGGAAATAACTTTAAAATTGCTAGTGTACTCCGGTACAGTGGCACATGTAAAATCACTTGCCCTGATAATTTTTCCACTATACCGGCCGTTTTCTTGTTGATTTTATAAACAAACAACATAATTAACATTGGAATATCAACTGGACACCGGTACAGTGTGATATACAAATTTGCTTGCCCGACAGAAAAAAAACACTGGACTCGGGCGTCGGGCAATGGGTTATTTCCACCTCTGACAGGTACTACAGATGTGTACCCCAGATATGTTTCTGCAAACAGAAATATACCCTAGTCAAAATATGAACACAGAAACGTACCAAAGGGCGAATCCATTCTGCATTGTGCAGTTTCTTGATCGAAACTGTCATATTGTTGCATTAGATGCATTTGATTTCATTATGCAAGATACAAGCATCCACAGTAGCAAATATTTCACAATGCACAATTTACACCTGGTAATCAGCTGAACGGTAACAGCTACATGTATATGTTTCAGTTTGGGGTTGTGGAACATGGACTCGCCCACCGTTCAGGATAGAGTTTCTGTATTCTCACTTTGTTAAGGGTACATTTCTGTATACATGCCTACATATCTGTAGTACCTGTGCCGATGACCCCTTCAGCGAACTGTCATTGGTTATCTGCTATGCTGTCTGAACTACATCATGAAAACTGTAACTGCCTCATTCAACCATCCTAGATAATCTCCAGGATATACGTTCCGATAAATATCCACTACACCCTGGATGCATCTACGGCTTGGCCCCATGATTTTATTACCTCCCTTGGCTGGCTTTTTATCCAATCAGGTGTCTAGGCTGGGAAGTTGAGCATTCCAGTCACAACTCACTTTCACTTCTTTTATCTAACCGATTAAACTTGGCAACACAATTGTTGCAGAGATACTCTGAAAGTGGTAGAAAGAGTTCTTGCATATATTTTTTACGGTTTCAGAATTGTCAATTTGTCTGTATGATATCCCCCAAAATCTGAGTCACACTGCAAACAAACCTTCGTGGCTGCGACAGCTATCTTTGCTGAGACTGGCAAGCTCGGTTGTAAGGGCGGCTTAGCTGATTGGCTACTGTCAGAATGCAGAGCCAGCAAAGGGAGGTCATAAAATTATCGGACCAAGCCATAGATGCATCCTGGGTACTATTTATCATAACGTATACCCTGGAGACTATTGAGGATGCATTCAACTTACTTCATCAAGCTATCTATGGGGTGTTCTCATTATTAGACTAATATTGATTTGTTCCAGAAGTCTAGATAAGCTAAATATCTGCGTAAAATATGCATTGAAATTTCCAAAATATGCACTAAAATATATCTGTAAAGTCCCAAATATGCAAAGGAAATTACAGAAACGTTTTGGTTAGTTGTTGACTTGCTTGCCATGACTTACCAGAAAAAAACAATGCGTAACAGTAAGTAGCTAACTGTCAAATGCTACGAGAGAATCGTGTAGATTATTGAATGAATTTCATTATTAAACTGTACACTTTATGAACTACGGGGACCGCCTCCATGGTGTAGTGGTTAGAGCGTCTGCCCGGAGTGTAAAAGGTCGCGGGTTCGATCACCAGCTGCGTCATACCAAGAGACATTAAAATATGGTACTTGTTGGTCCCTGCCTGGCACTCGACATTAATGGGTAAAACAAGGACTGGTCGGCTCTGGGTCAGTATAATGTGTTTGAGTGGGGTATTCAAGCTTAGGGGGCGGTGGGGTAGCCTAGTGGTTAAAGCGTTGGCTCGTCACGCCAAAGACCCGGGTTCGAATCCCCACATGGGTACATTGTGTGAAGCCCATTTCTGGTGTCCCCCGCCGTGATGTTGCTGGAATATTGCTAAAAGCGGCGTAAAACCAAACTCAGTAAGTAAGTCAGTCAGTATTCATGCTTAACTGCGGTATGGTATCTCAGTGAGCTAGCACTATAAAACCAGCTTCAGTCTGGGCTAGTACAAGCAGCCACACATACACACGCACGTCGTCATATGAGCGAAATATTCTTAAGCACGACGTTAAACCCTGTTTCACCTCACCTATGAACTTCAGAGAGAAACAATTGCACTAATGCAGCTAGTTATGTTTGTAACACTCATTTTGATTAGTTCTTCTGAAAATATCATCTAATGAAATCGCTCGTCTTGTCAGAAAGTCTAGATATACATTGTTTATCAAGAGAGATGGCATCACGGAAATCATGTGTGCATTCGTCTTCTAAAACATCATCTCAAAGTAAGATTTCGGCAATTGTCACTGGCAAAATCGATCTTTTGAAAATTCTGTCATTGCAAAAGAAATTATTGATGAACATATTGGAAATTGTTTTGAATCGAAGGTTGTTATCGACAGAATATTGACAGATTTGCTTAACGCCTAACTCTGTCACTCATGCACCGGCGAAGAAACATGACAACAATAGACTTTTGAAAAAACTCAGGATGCATGGAAAATTAAGTTTCCGTGGTTATCTTTCAATAAACAATCTGATAAAATTAGACCATGCTGCAGTTAACAGAACCAGTTTAAAATGACATTCATGCCGACATGTTTGTATTTCAATATGGTCACTGTACAAGTCAAATAATAAAGTAACTTAAACCTTCATATATTTTGTATTTCTCTTTAAACAAGGGCCATTAACATGTGTTAATGTCTGAAGTACAAACAACTGGAGCCCTATAGTTATCTTTTAAAAAAGTTTTGTTTAAACAGAGACATAGAAAATACCCACTTTTAAAAGGATGGGTTTCATGGAAATTTGAGTACCTACTGAAGATCAGTAGTACCCATTTATAACAAACACCATGGGTAAAATACCCAGATTGCAAAAAGCTTATCTAGAGCTCTGTGTTCCCTGTTGGTTACCAGGTTAGAGGATGTTGGTAGCAATTATTTTGATATGGATGAGAAGAAGCATTGTCATCAAGCTTAACATATTGTAGTGTTTTCCATACAACATGGTGTCTGTAATTATTCCACAAATTTATTTTCCAATCAATTGAAATAGGGCCTACAACCGATGATGATATGGTTACTAAGCCTACCTGCTGAAGCCAAGGAGGGGGAGATAGCTCCATGCAAAATACCGTCGCTTTACAAGGCCGTGATTACAACGTTCGTCACCGCATTGTTCTCTGTGAATGTTGACATCACGATCACTGATAATTAGTTTACACTTCACACATTCGTTCCATTCCGTCTTCCGACCTTTCTGTTTCTTCGACATTTCAGTTCTCACTTGTAAAGTTCATAATGTGAAAGAAAACGATTTATCCAAATCACACATGGTTGCGGCCATTGACACTTTGTATGATCTCACGAAATCTCGAAGAGCAGAAGGTCGGAGACTGGAAATGGCAATGAAATCGTGACGATAATCAACATTCCTGACTAATAAATGAAGCAATTCGACATGGCTGTTACCACGTGAATTATCCCCCCTCTTCAACAGAGTAACCAGACCATATCATCATCGATTTAACAAACCCTATTTCAATGATTGAAAAACTAAATTTGTGGAATAATCTGGTACCATATTGTATCAAATTACAATATGATAGCTGAATGACAATCTTCTTCATCACTCTTTAAACTCGAGTATACCAATATCACTAACAATGCTGAGAGAACACAGAGCTCTAGATAACTGCCAATCTGTTTCATTTTACCCATGGTGTTTGATCCTGCTACTGATCTTCGTAGATGCTGAAAACCACAAAAGTTGGTGTCGGCATAATTTAAACAAAACTTTTAAGATAAGAGACTCAATTATTTACTTCAATTAACGCATGTTAATAACCTTTGTTGAAATACAAAATATGAAGGTTTAGTTAACATTATTCTGGTATGTCGTATGAATATTTCATTTTAAACTGGTTCATTGCAGCATGTTAATTTTATCGAGATTATTTATTGAATAACCGCGAGCTTTAATTTTCCGGCCTAATTTTCAAAGTCTATTGTCATGTTTCTTAAACACGTGCGAGCTGAGTTGAAGCGTTAATAAAATCGTCGGCTCAAACTACTGATAGATGGCAACATAGATTCAAGCAATTTCAACTATGTTAAATCAATAATTTCCTTTGCAATGACGAAGATTTCAAAGGTCACATATTGATGCCGAATCACTGGATGATGTTTTAGACGCCTACGACAAACGATAATATCTGAACTTTCACGGGCGGCATTCGTCAGATGATATTTTCGAAGAACAATCAGTAATTTAAACATAAACTTAACTTTGCGTTAGTGCGATTATTCTCTGATTCGCGTGAATGGCGAGACTGGGTGGCAAAATATTTGAAATTTCATCTATGACGTCGTGTCTTATATTGACTGCTCGCTAACGGTCGCCATGAATGCAACTTTCCTTCAACGTATAAATGAAGCTATTGAGGCCGGTAACGCTGTACAGGCTACCGTAACTGATAACCCACTCAAACTTTTGATGACGAAACTTGACTTCAATCTGTTTTGCCAATAATAAATTATGAACAGTTCAGTACTATTTTAATGTCTCTTCGGTATATTTGACTGTTGACTCCGATATACGGGCGGAGGCGGGCGTCCTGACTGGTCTTTGATTTAACGTAATTCATTCAACTTCAATCCGCGGGTGCTGACGATTATTACTGATGCGCGTGATTTTCGACCGAAGTCATGGCAACTTTGAGCAATTAACAACGTTTCTGCTCGGCGGGATTTAGTATTTTGAATTATATTTTAAATTTCTTCGAGCGAATGTTACAGCTTATCTGGGCTTCTGGAATTTAATTCATCGCTGATCTAATAATGAGAACACCCCAGCAAATAACGATGAAGTAAGTGATCGTCGCAATGGTCTTTCCGGGGTATACGTTATGATAAATCTCCGAGTACCAGGATGCATCATAATATTTATCCCGCTGCTGACGACCAACTTAAGCCACCCTTACAACCGGTATACAATCTCAGCAAAACGTAAACCATAGCGTTTATTCAGGAAATCGCTACAACAATTGATGAAGTCGAAAACCGTAGCTGCTAATGCCAAAGAATATCTTTCTACCACTTTCGAGTAATATGCTGCAACGGTATTGACGGGGCGGTTATCTAAAGAGGTAATTGGTTGGTAACGGAATAACAACTTCAGCATTAACCTGATTGTTTTCGGCAAAGGAAGACAACAAATCGAGGGCCAAACTCCGGAAGCAACAGTCGGAACGACGGAACCAGGATGGTGAACGATTACCATGATGTTGTTCGGGTGGCATAACTGAATAACCAATGACGATTCGCTGAAGTCATCGGCACAGGCAGATAATAGCCGGGGCTTGAAATTGCCCTTAATTTCGTGAGAATACCGAAACTCTATCTGAACGATTGGACGGCCCTGACTAAACGGCCTTTATACGTAACCAATGTTACCGTTCGCTGATACCGTTATTCAGGCTGTTGCTTTACTGTGGATAACTGTTTCTTTGCATGTCAAACCATCTAATACGGCTATCTGCTGTTTGATTTCGATCGAAAACTGGCGCGATACGATTATTACTCTGTCGTTGAAGTGAAAACATATCTGAATTATCTGGCGAAACGAAGTGGAAGCGATTTCGATCCCGATACTATGATAGAACTGGCTGGTAACATGTCACGCCAGCGATGTCAATGTTGAATTATGTTGTTTATTTATGAAATCGACGAAGCGACGTTACTAATGGAAAATTATCGAACGAAGTGTTTACGTATTAGCCGCTTTGTACCGGTACTAACGGTGCAGGGATTGTTAGCGACGACTTTCGGCTGTGATTACGGCTTTCTTCAAAGTCGTTGAAAACAATGCTGTTTTCAACGGCTGTTCGATTCCCCAGCGATTTGACGCAATGATTTCTGAATGATGCAAAACGATATTGCTGCAATAAACATCATCGTTAACCGAGACCGGTATCAGAACCTTTCGGTACCGAATTTATGAACTGAGGCGTTGAGGTATTGAATGTTAAGCGCTTATCGCCAGACCGGTTTATTCCCCACGTAGACGTATTGACAGTCCCCTGCCATCGATGTTATACTGGCTACCAAAGTGTAAACCTGCTCCTCGCTAGGCTGGTGAAAGCTTCTTTGTTATTACTTTTCAGTACCGAATTATGAACTGAGTGCGGCTGGCAAAGCGGCTCTCGCCGAAGACCTGGGTTCACATGGTGCCATTGATGGAATAGCGATAGCTTCAAACTCCGGTCGATCCGGTCGATCGAACATGATCTTGAAGGTGGGCCAGCCTGGTGACGTTCGCTATCGCGTTTCTATTCCCCACGTATTTTGTCGAAGCCCATTCATGTCTCCAGTTGTGGTGGCGAAAAACAGGCTTACTCGCGCATGAACTTTGGCAAGCATTAACATGTCGCTATATACGGATTTTTGTGTGAGACTACTCTTGTGGATGTGGGAATAACCTCTTTATTGAATAACGGCATTTTGGTAGCCAAAGTAATGTATGATGAAAACAGATTATTCTTGCAGTATGTTGGCAGATCACACGGTAATGGCGAAGCGAGCGTGGTGTGCAATGAGCAATTTATTGTGGATTCAGCCGTGAACCAGTAATTTATGGCTGAGAGCCACTGAACGATCAATGACAAATGGAGAAAGCGTACAGCTGTGATTGACACTCTAAAATTTGTGTCGCGTGTCCCCTGTAGATATTTAAAATCGGTGGTAAAATATTTGCATTTTGGAAGCTATGGCCTTTAGATTTAACCCGCTGGCAATGAACTGAAGCTTACGAACCTGAAGTTCACATGTTAAGTGATAATTCAAGAAGCGTTAGTAATAACGCTGGAATAAATGCTGGCTCCCACAGGTTGATTCCCAACGTAATTTTGTTATTGGCCCGTTTCTGGTGATACGTATTGCTGGATTATTGGCAAGGTAAAACTTCGCGCCACTTCGCTTCAATCGACAGGCTTTCCTTGCTGGCCTCACCGTAAAATCTTTGGTTTCGGCGGTTATGGTTATGCGAAGAACTCTCTGTTTGTGTTGGTTTATCGGCAAAATCGGCTGTTTCGGCTTTGTTTACTGGTTGATATACGACTTTAACCAATATTATTGTTTTCCGGAATTCATGTTTGTGTATGACACTAATGAGGGATTATTGGCTGAAGCAACTTTGTTGTTTCGGCCATGCTTTCTATTTATCTTTGAATCTGGTGCCGTGCGTAAAACTGGTACATCTGGCGCATCTTACTATATTGACGCTTTTGCTGCAACATTAACTCTGAAAATTGTCGAACATGTTGACTTCAACGTTTAACGGTGTCTACGTGGAAACCTTGGCTGACATCGTCGTGAAAAGGAAGGTTGTCGCGTCACGTGGTGAATTAAACTTTAACAGTCATATTAGTCAGCGAAGCAGGTATAACAGTTAAATGAACAACGCTTTGTTTCGAATATTATGATAACTGGCAGGACTTATGCCTCATCGGGAATGCTTAATTTAAAAATGGTCGAAGACTGAAGATGTTACTCAATGAGACGACATTAAGGATCGGGTAGACTTCAGGTAATTTCGGTTATCTGGTATTTGCGAAAGCGTTAACTTATTTTAATTGGTTTCGTGACATCATTTGGTTCATTCTGTTTTCTTCCGGAAGATGGAGACCGTACTGATAGCTGTAGGCGCAACTTCAACATAAACTATGTGAAGTTACGCCTTCATATTTTTCAAATGACTTCCGCCAATGTTTTTGACATGTTGACTCGATGGAAATTTGATGGTATTTTCGGTGCTGATACGGTGCTTTACTGTGAAGGCGAAATTCGAAGTGCTATTGGTATTGGAAAAACATTGGTTTAATTGAGTTTTAACATTTGAAGTCAGTGCGTCGACGATCTCCAAAATGCAAAGAGACCAGGCGTGTTAAACTTTAACCGGAGTTATGATTTTGTACGCTGGATTTCGCTGCACTGTGCCTTTCGTGTGGACTGGTCAATAATCAAGCATGAAGAAGAGACATTGGACGTAAAACTGAAATAGTTAATTCAACAGGGCAATTTAAATCGTGGTTGACTTTAATGACATTTGGCGTAAAAACTGAAGATAAGTTATTGCTGAATGATAAATGGTCGATCAACTAGATTTCACGCCTTTCTGACAAATAACAACTTTATCGATGAACTCAGGTTGTCGTGCTTCTGCTGCGCGATTCCTGCTGCGGAGCAGCATCGGCCTGTTCTCGACAGCGAATCCTTCTAACCACTAACGTGGAACGGCACCAACATAGCACGGAACATCTCTGCGTCTTCTGGACGTGAATACCAGGATATTGATATTGAAGATAACTGTTTATCTACTGTGAAGCCTTTCGGAATTACATTTATTGAAGGGCAACGTCTGTAGAACTTATGTCATGTTTTTGATCGAAAGTAACAGTTGACGAAGTATGCCAGAATCTATGACTCATGTTATGACTCAAAATTGAGCATTATGTACATTTGAAACAGTGAACAATGAGATCTCGGCATTATTATTCTGATCGAAATATTTCTGTTACCGAACCATCTGGAACAATATTATGAAGTTTGAGTTCGTGTAATCGGTGAACGAACGCGGTCGTATTCGTTATTTGTCTTACGATAAATGGGAAACAATGGCGTCTAACACTTTGAGATATTTCGGTTAATCTAACTGCATATTCCAGAAGTGCGGCATGAAATCGCGATGTTGACTTTCGAATTTCAGCTATGCGCGGAAGGAAGCTGACTGCGCATTTTCTTTGTTAACGCTTAGAGGATGAATGAAGCACCAAATATTGTGATCAGTACGCTTGTATTTCTGAAAGTACGAAATGTAGATTTGAAAATTTGTCGGTGATGTTTGAAAGCATAGTTATGGAATATTGCCATTCCCGCTGTTCTGCTTAGGTGACTAATATCGAGCAGATAATAGAGAGCGTGCGGAGGATGACGCCATTGAAATGGACATGTCCAACGGTATTGACTACGGAGATTGAGCTACCTATCGTATGCCTGTAACGTATATTAAGGCCGTGTGCATTTTGTTTCGGTGAACTGGGTATATTTACGTGAGAAAACGCTTGTTTGATCGGCAGTCGATAATTTCAGAATAAATACGGTAATGATGGACAACTCTGTCTTTGTTGATACCTCGTCCGGCATAGTTATCGGTTGGCATATTGTCTCCAATTTCATTATTGATGGAAGGATAGTCGATCATTTATTTAACGAACAATCGTTATCGACTTCTGAACGGCGGTACGTGGAGATCATGATCATGATATTCAATACGGTCGTCACGGAACGAAATCGAGGAGAGTATTGAAGTTTTAACGAAATGTATTGAATCTACCGGCGACATTGATCAGTGCTTGAACCAAGAAGGGCTGATGGCTACTTGCTGTGTAAATGTTGGACGGTTTATCGACAGTGAAAACGATAATGAGCGTTATTCAATCTTATGAGCGGAGTAACTGGCCCTGTGAAACTTTGATGAAACGCGTGATAATGATGATGATGATGATAAACAGGGCAGAATGAAATAATGCTTTGAACTTTTCGAAATTTGTCGGCAATGACTTGCAGTACCAAACATCTTACGCTAAATTCTTTGATTTAGGCTATCAGCATTTGTTAAAAGTATGTTACTTGGGAAAATGAAGTATGCGGGCTCTTGGATTTTCACAATTGGAACTGAAGGAGTTGCTGGTAATTATGTCGAATTATATTTTGACAACGGTGCGATTTGCGCTCGTAATGATGATGAAGCATTCGATCACGACTCCTTTCGACCATTTTCTTCGTACAGGTTGAATGAACCGTACCAACGATGGAAAATGTTAAGCTATAGAGATAATGCTTTACATGGAATGGCATCGATAGATTGGCACAAGATGCTCGGTTATCGATTACTTTTGTATGGGGCTTTGACCAGAGTTCAGTTCAGCTTGGGAATTACGAATGCTATGCTCGACTCTCCCTTCGCCGTCCGATTTCAAACCCTATGGGCTTACTCGAAATCGGTAGATTTCGCTGTTTGTGTTTGGAAAGTGTTTCTGCCAAGTCAAATGACCAATCATAACATACGGTTCTTCAGAAGATGATGGATTCGCTTGCCGACAATACTGCATCATCTGCGGAACTTTACGATTATTTGGTGATGACTTTAATCGACAGATAATGAAGTGAAAAGGGGAATACGGCAATGTGCACCAGTGACGGTGATCGTTGCCGATACGGCCCGATATTCGCGATACCTATCTTAATCCTGAAAGTTTGATTGAATCCCTTGTCTTCAATGATTGGGTGGATGGATGGTTGGGGATCGAGTAAATGTTCATTCCAGCGAAAGGTGACGGTGTGACATCAACTTTAACTCCTCGCGACGATGAAGCGGCTTTAACGATTATCGCTCCCCAATATTCAACACCAAAATCGTTCAATGGCGTATATATGGTACTGGCTAACTGTAATGCCGAGTTGGGGCCAATGATCTTTGAAACTGGTACGATGTTTGAACGAAAATGCGTGTATTCTGGCCGAACAATCTAATAACTGTGCACGGTTGAGAAGCCTGCCTCGCTCAACTTTTATTAGATCGCTGCTGCGATGTTAATTCTGGAGAAGCTTTGAGGTGGCGTCGGCTTCTGATATAGCGGATGCGACTTTTCGCATCTGCTGAGCTCTTCTCGTGGCAAAAGTGAAATCTTTGCTGTGAAAATGTTGAGGGTCCTCGGCAAGGTTTTATTATCCCGAAGCGTTGGCTGTAGATATACGTCTTGCCAGTACTCGTGTTGCTGCCAGCTTTACTACGAATTTAACGCTGAAGGCTGTCTCTCAACTTTATAATGCGGCCCCAGTTTGCTCGCATTTTAGATTGATGTCGCTTCTGTATGCGTTTGGTTTTTATCTTTAACTGCGTAAATAACTCGTTTCTTTAGTTTAGTCGAGGCTTTGACTGACTGAAAATCTGATTTCTTTTCACGGTATTCGATGACGGTATTGATGATGGTGAATTGGATGTGAGTGACTGACTGATAACGCCGAATGTCTGAGTGTTGGTGCGGCGACATGCGTGATGGAAACATATGCGAGCATACCGTTTTGACGCTTCGGGGTGAAAACCAGAACCAAACGCGCTCTGACTGGCTGCTTTACGGTAGTAGATGATGTTGACTGTTGTTGACTCATCATAACTGGCGGTGTTGCTATGACGGACCCGGTGTTTTGGCTGCACTGCTGGCAGCGGCAATGCAACCTTCTGCGACGGGGTTTTCACCAGCGCAATGTACCGTGGAACCGGGAATACTGAGCTACCCCGCATATAATGTGGTGTTGATGACATGACGAAGCAGAGAATGGCTGGTTCGGGTTCATGTTTGTTGACGAATGTTGTTGATGATGTGACTGGTACCGATATGGCTTTGATGAATGTAGCGGAAAAGTTACTATTCGCTTTTATTTCGCCAACTCTCGATAGCCGTGTATCGTTTGTCATATGCGTGTTTATAGATATTGGTTGTTGACACCATCCATTCATCACGTACCTTGGGCGACTTGGTCGGTCAGATACTGTTGTGTCTTTTGTTATTAGCAGTGGAGCTTAGCGTTCACCCAGTTACCGATTTGATTCGATTTTAAATATTGAACTCAATTAGATTGGTACCGAACTTACACCGGTTACCGATATTGAGCACCACTAGATTCAATCATTTTGATTTGTTCTTCGTAAAATGAAACATCGATTTCATTGACTTCTCGGAGTTGGCTTTTATGGTGAAATGCATGGTCGACTGACGTGATACTTGCTAACGGCAATTGTCATTTTACATTATTGACGATCAACAATCGCGTTTAAACGCTGTTTCAACCAACTGCTGGTGAGTCAAAATGCGTTCTGGCTGTCAATGAGCTGGTAAGGTATTCAATGTCGGTCGAAAAGTGATAATGTTCATCGAAGAACTGGTAGATTCGAATAGTCGACAAATGGTGCGATTTTATTAATGGCACCAATGCTTTAATAGTATCGTTAGCTGCTGATAGTGCTTCCAAGCTTTATAGCTTTCGCGCAACATTAATGCTATGCATCACGGTGCCCACTGACTTTGAATGACTTTGTAGCGTGAACAGTAACGGACGCACGAGTCTGTTGGAGCTGGCGTGCTTCACTCTGCCGGTATCCCACATCTTTTGCGCACAATATCTTGCTGTTGAACTCGCTGATTTTGCAGGGTCTTCCCCTTGTGTCGCGGAGGAAGATGACGGTATGGCGCACGGCGCAGTAGGCACTATCTGATATAACGGTGCTTGTTCTTTCGAGCCTTGTCCGTAATTTCTAACGCGGCTTCCCGTGACGCTGTCGGCGCTCGCGTCACGCGTGTTTTGAGTCGCCAGATATCTGGTTGCTCGTGATGATGATTGATTTAATAACGTAACTTAGATATAAACATCTTTCTGTCGTATTTGCTCGCTCTTCATATTCGAATGAGCTGTTATGGTCGCAGCAAATAATCCAGGCAACTGACTGGGAAGCTGCGGTAATTGACGTCATATCGCCGGGATGATGAAGACTTTAACTGAGGACCCGGCTATTGACGGCGCGATCTGGCTGTCATGTTTGAAAGTATGGTTGCTGAAGACTGATCACCAGATCTTCACGGGGAAGATAAACGCCAGATGTGATGATTATTGATAGTGTACGAAAGTTGATATCTTCATCATAGATCGGCGCTTCCTTCGTATTCTTCGAATAACTTTGGAGAGCGAAAGTAGCTTTGAAGAACGGCCTCTTAACAATATGAAAGTAAAATTGAAATGGGTAACGTTTTAACGACTACTGTAACATGTCTGTGCGGATTAACGCCAGGCATTTTCTGTTCTATTTTGGTGAATCTGTCGCGGCGCCTCGGCTCCTGGTCACGTATGTTGCTATGCTATGTTGTGAACCAAATTACTGGGTAGTGTACTTATTCGCTTTTTATCTGTGTCGAAGATTATCTTTCGTAAAATTGCGCATTGCGTCGAAAATTTGTGGATTTCAGTCAAAAGATGAAGTGATCGACTGATACAGGGCATATAATCTGACTCGTCGATGATAGCGGAGCTCGAGAGTCAATTTATTCTCTTTAATTTTAATAACATTTTCTAAAATTTTCTTCTTCAAACTGCATCATGAACGAAACACAACTGACCACTGATTCTTCAGAAATTGACCCATTATAGATTACACGGTGTTGATCCTTCTGTCGAGGGCTTCGGTAAATAGGCGAACTTTCTGCGCTGTAAGACAATAACGATGAAGGCGACTTTCTCATGGATGGCGTAGATAATGTACTCAATCTTAATACGTAATTCGCGAACTGCACTGTTGGGATCAATATGTTTTCAGTTATTCCAGCCGTTTCTTAGTTCGAATAATTTATTATTACTTATCAACTGTAAAAGTAGAAACGACTGGAATATTGTAAATGTCATTGATTCATGAAAGTGATGGCGGAAAGGCTATGTTCTATTCTTTACTTGGGAAGAAGATTCCCGATAGTACTGTCGGAGTTTATCAATTACTGACGGCAAAGAACTGAAAACAGCAATAATAATAAAATAATAATGTCCATTTACTATCTTTCTCAGCATAATATCTTCGGCACCAGTTATTACTGGCTGCAGAATTGAAGTATTTGATACGCGTCTTTGAAGGCTCTTTCGAGATTTGATCACGGTGACGATATGACGGTTCGCGTCTACGTGGTAGAATCAGCATAAAGGTTTTGGAAAAGGCCTATTTATTTGTTTGTTCGGTACGTGGTTATTCTTGGTGACAACGGCGGATGCTGGCTGATCGACGACGACGAACGGCGTCCCCGCTGCTTGAAACGGTATTCAAGTTGATAAAGGGATCATACTTTGTTTGGGGTTGTTGGTTTCCTGGAAATATTATGGTAATATTCTATGTTTAATAGTTTGTTGAAGATTTTAAGAATATTTGGTTTTGATTGAACGCCAAGGAAGTGTCTTTTTGACCATAACATTATTGATCTTGTCAGCATGTTTATGTAATATATTTAAACCCCAGATCAATCTGTGTCAAAACGATGGCAACGCGACCACGACGTGTTGCTTGTTCATGTTTTGGCGAAGAACTGATATTAGTTTACTTCAGTTTTGTTGATCTTCCATATTTACGACAACACTGGCACGATCGACTCCGTAGTTTCAGGTTGATCTTCGGCATGTTAGGCGACTGGCGAGCGGAATGTCATCTTATCCCCATGAATTGATGCTCATGTCGATCACTGTTGTCGAACTTTTAATGACTGGAAACTGCCATCTGATGATATCCTGGTGACATTAAACGACGAGCAATTAATATCCATTGACTGCGGAAACTGTTAGTGTCGGGGAACTCATGAACATTCCTCTACGGCTGACGCTGCGTACAACCGGAATAATGAAGATAACGTATTGACGGAAGACATGATATAGCGCTTGATCGGCTTTGTTCGGCCTGAGTGCCAGCTTCGAATTATCGGCTATTAAGGGGCCGAAGCAGGATTTTTGATGGTATTTCGAATTAAATTGGTTTAAAATATTGATGAGCGTGATGTTAACTCGGTGGGCTGTTTATGAGTCAGAGAGCCGGTGCCGATTTTGTCGGTTATGAGAAGTCTGGAGACGACATTGAAAAATTATGTTATATATTAATTTCGCACTATGATTGGCATTGTGTTTACTGGGAAAGCTACGGTGAAAAATGGCGTATTTGTTGATTCTGTATTCTTGCGGGTTCTGATGATGGGACATGGAATGATCGGTGACGAAGCGAGCGAACGGCAAATTGACAAAGAAACACCCACAGTCGAGGCTGGGCGACCAGCCACCAGACGCAACTTCATCAGCAATCCAAAGACATGATAACTGAAACCTGGCTGAAGAAGTCGGCCTCGGCTGCCAACTGATCCGGAAGCGAGCATAATGAGGAAGACTGTTCCTTAAGTACGGTCGAAAGAATGTCGTATTTCTTTGAACTGTGTCCCCAAAGAAAGAAGAGCTATATTTGATCCTGTGAAAACTTTCGACAAGCTGGGACGATGATAACCACTGACAACTGTTCGGCGCGTGATATGATATCTATTGCTATCTGGGGTTTTGTGTTGAGTGGTGCTATATCACAAATGACGTATCAGGGCCATGTGTTCAGCTGGTATATCGCAATGACATCAAGGCCTGGTTGTTCGCTTGGTATCTATTAATATCGAGACCAGTTGTTCGGCAATATCCTGATATCAAAAGGCCTGGTTATTCGGCTTTAGTATCACTGATATCCGGGGCCATGAGTTCGCTTTATTATATCCGGTGTATGGGCCTGAGTTCGGCAGTATTGTCGGTGCTATCGGGAGGAGCTGACTGTTCGCTTGTTGCTATATGCTACATTATTATCTGGGGCTTCGAGTTGTTCGGCTTTAATGACCGTATATGGGGCCTGACGTTTCGGCTTTATTATATATCTATTAACGTATCCGGGAGCCGTAGTTGTTCAGCAGTTGTATCTGTCTATTATATTCGGGGTGTTCGGCAAGTGATGCAATATCGGGCTTCTGTTCGGCAATGATACTATCCTGATACTATCGGGAGCTTGTTCGGCAATTGAAGATAGCGTTGAAGTCTGAACTTCGTCGATGAATATGACTGAAGGGTGAAGTGAATATGATAGGCATATACATGTCGAGAATAACGTTGGCTAAGCGACACGGCGCTTAAACATGCCTTAGCGCCAAACTAAGGTAACTTGTAGCGCTATGGCGACGCCTGGTTTATTCTGCGCTGGCGCGAGCGCGACACAAAGCTTTATCATGAATGCTTTTATTGAGGTTGATATTTAACCGCTAGCGACTTTCGTAACTACGATGATGACTGAGATATTTTGCGTAACGATTGCCTTCAGCAGTTCGAACTTAATAAATCTGGAAGACGTAATTAACGTTTAACCATCACGATAAATCACTTTGTTCAATTCGTATCTTGGTGTTCCATGATCTCATGTTACGCCTGTTCCCCGGTTCTTCGAGCGATGGCATTGACGAACGTAACGATTTTGACGGTCGGCAGAGATAATGCGTATTGCTGCCAGGCATGTTCCGGAATGAGTAGTCTTGCTTTCAATGTTTCTCTGCATACGGAAGATAAACGTGCCGATACCTGCGAGCGTTCTCCGACTTCGTCTTATTGAAGGCTCATTGACCAACACTTTTGAATCTTAAAGCCCGTGGAATAAGCGGACGCCGAATATGGTACGGCGTCGAAATGGACTGCAATTCGATTCGTCGGTATAGCAATAACGGGGTAATGCGATACTGAGCCTTTACGTCGCGGTATCGGTGATGAAACGACTGATAACACTGATATAACGCGTTAACATGATCACTGGCATTTTGAACTGACGTGCTTTTACATCGAGAATATGGGAAAATATTTGTCTTCAAATGTGATTTCCATCTGTAATCATCGCGAGCTTCCGTCACCGGAAAATTACGTCATTCCTTTTCACCGAATTTTGCGGAAAATATTCTGGCTGCATCTGGCGGATATGTTGACCCGATGATAAATGTGTTGGTGAAGACGACAATGCTCGGGGCTGGTGATATGATATGATCTGATGTTCTGTAACATCGCGATGGGAACTCTTTGACGCTTTGTACGGTTTGTTTTATTTCTCAGGCTAACAGTCGCTCAAAATCTTCGGCGTTGCTGGCCTCCCGTCGACAAACATTAATATGTTAATGAACATTGCATGCTTATGAGGACACTGGTATCTGGTCCAGTGATGAACGGCAACATCGCTTGTTTAAGGAGGGCTGAGACAGTGCCAGACGGCGGTTCTTAACCAGTAGCGATTAACTCGCTCGAACTGCGGACAGACGATCATTAGTTAAGTCCAGACGACTGTTCGAACACAAACCGCTAGAGCAGGGCTCATTTATTGAGTTCGACTTCGCTTCGGTAACATGTCACTGACCCGCATGTACTGTTCGGGCTTGGGCAGTCGGCGCTGTATTGGCGACGTATTGACCGCCGGTGTGTAGAAACAAATTATGTCGATTTTGCGGTGTCGGCACGGTATATTCGGGCGGCTTTGTTTCTTCTACGGTATCACATCTGTAATAATTAAACTAAAATCTGACCACAATTAATATCGTCACCGAAAACTACTGGGTTATGGACATACGGCGACATATGCTGTGTTTGAATTACAAATAATGGTGCTATCGCATGGTGGCATAACTGAACTGAATGTTGATGATTCCGGAAGCGACCATCGTATGAAGCTGGCAAAAGATGGTCAGCTTATTGATTGCTTTCTTTGCTTTGTTTTGCATCAGAACGCCGGACTTCAATCGTGAATAACTTCTATCGCCTGTCGTATGTTAAACTTTATTGACCAGGCCCTGCGAGAACCGGTATTTCCGGACTTATTCTGAAGCCGCACCGCGCACGTATTGCGAAAACGTTACATCTTTGAAGCGTGAGGCCCAGTGTTAAGCGTCCCCGTGGTACGATATTATTGAGCTGTCCCCATTGATGTTGCTGGAGATATTGCTGGCGGCGTCGCTGGCTTTCGATCGATCGATCAGTGTTACGACAATGACGAATTTTAAAATGCTCGCATCGCCATTGCGTAGCGGCATTCTTCGGCTATTATTAACTTCGATTCATCATCTGTACTGTGAAACGCTGACCTCATACACCGATGTCGTGTCGGGAGCGAATACGATGTTCAGTCGAAGACGCTATCTTCATTTTCTACATGTTGAAGTTGATCTTGACGAACCTGATGATGCTGTGAGTCAGGATATCATTAATGATGGAATCTGATAAAGAGAGACCCAATGATGGAAAGGTTGCTACCAACTGATTTACTTGTTAACAAACGTAATGGAGCCGCAACAGGGACTTCGGTAAACTTTCCGGTCGTATAATGGTCGAACATTCGTAACTTTCATAAAATATTCATCTCGGTTGACTAACTTCGGCTGAATATAACGGCGCACGCATGCATGCGCTTAGATCGCTATGGCGATATTCTTCAGCATATAAATCTCAATTTCGCAAATATTTGTCTGTTTCGATGATACTAACGGGATATTACGAGTATGACGTCTTTATTAACTAAGCTGCTGTAAGACAGCATGATCTGGCTGCAAAACTTTCTGATGCCAATTTGCCGAATATCTAATAACTTGCATGGTCAATAAATGAACGGATTGATGCGATATTAGGCTACCTTTTTCAAATGACGTTATCTTAATGAATGTCGATTTTATTTCTACAACTGGTACCAGATCGTCGAAATTTAACATCAACATATCGGCCGATTGATCGGGCTATAACGATTCGGTATCAGTTGTTTGACACGTTTAAAATGAATAAAAAAACGCTGTTGACTTGAGTTTATTGACGAAGAGCTGGTATTGATGACATATTTCGTCGATGACATATAAAGACGACCGTATTCCGGAATTCCATGAAGTATTGTCAATGGCAATAGCTAACATGTGCCGGAGTTACTGAAATATGACATCTTTAACAGGTTAGCTCATAATAAAATGGCATGTCGCAATGTTACTGGTAGCCGGCAATAATCGAACAATGACGTCGAACGGCTGTCTCGAAGCAACATGTCGAAGACGATCGGTCGAATTTCACTGATTGATGCGATGTCTGTTGCATCAAATGATTGATCTTCGATTCTTGAGTCCAGAATGGTATTTACAGACGCAAATATTTCAGAATAATGACTGATTGCGTACGCAACCAAAGACACAAACTTTGCCGGTATCGGCGATTTAAACAACAGCGTTCCTGTAATATCTTCAGAATCTGGCTGTCATGATGCGATATCGTAACGACACTCGGCAATCAGATCGTCGAACCTCGATATCACTCGTGTCTATTAATGACACTCAATGAATCATTTAATATATGTTGGTACAGCTTTTATGTCGTACATATGGCTATGTTGACCATAATATCATTAAATGCGTGTCGCTTCGATAGATGTATATCGTATGATGAAAATAA